>NW_011341104.1:0-2658 GCF_000735185.1 Notothenia coriiceps
CCTCTACCTTTCATCTGATTCTTCTTTAAAGAGTTCAAGGAACCGGAGCAATTCATATCCAATATTTTTTTATTATTCCTTCAAGACCTTCTCCTGGTTTTGACAAAATGACACATTAATATATATTTGAGGAGCCGAGACATGTCTGCAGCACGACAAACAGGATGATGTTATATGATGTAAACAGGGAGATGAATGACCCGGTCATATCCAGAACACGATCAAAATAAGAATTGGACTGAAAGCAGAGATGTAGACACACTAGAAAATATAGATAGAGAGAACTGATCTCATGGGGACTAAGAGGATTAAACATGAAGTAAGAAAGAGAGAACGTAAAAAAGTGAAGACTAAACAAATGGAAAAACAAAAGAGAAATCCTTAATGAAGGAAGGAATGTGAGACAGAAAATAGAGAACAGAAGGTAGGTGTGTGTGTGTGTGTGTGTGTGTGTGTGTGTGTGTGTGTGTGTGTGTGTGTGTGTGTGTGTGTGTGTGTGTGTGTGTGTGTAAACAGCTTATTAGGGTCGATGTAGGTAGAACATAGGAAAGGGGAGGGGAAATATTAAGAGAGAGAACTAAAGGAACTGCTTTACTTCACTTTGCAAGGTTGGCTCAACCTCATCTCAAAACAGATGCTGCGTATCATGCCTGCACTGGATGACCCAATCAATGATGGATGACTTTACAATCTAATTAGCCACTAAGGAATGTCTTTATCCTAGAATCACCATATTAGTAGTCCCAAAATGTCAAAGAGTCCCCGCTATGATCTGGGAAGAAAACACGATAGTGATTTGGTTGAGGTGATCGCTTTGAGCATCAGGAACTACAAAGCAGAGCTGAGGAATATCTGTCCTCATTAACACGTGTGTTTACCGTCTGGTGTGTGATGAGGTTGACCCAACCTTTCAAAGTGAAGCAAAATATGGTTCTTTCCCAAAAAAAACAACTACAATTTCTGAGCTTTTTTTCCAATAAATGTGAGACTTTGAATCTGACTTTTTTTCTTGTTAAAGTAACTCTTTAATCCGAGGGAATATAACGAGTTTTTTCTGGTAATTGTACAACTTTTACCTAAAAAGAAATGTGTTTTATCTCAGGGAATAAAGGAGTGCTGTCCTTGTGAATTAATAAATGTAATCTGAAAAATGTACTTCTTTTCTCTTTTTTCTGAGCTTTTTTACAATAATTTCTCTCACAAGGATCTTGGAGAATGTCAGTGTGATTGCTCATTTAATGTCAGGGAATATAAATACATCTACAGCTTTAATATTAAACTACAAATGCCATCATTCCCTGTTGTACAGGTCACACTCACAAATATACACATGCACCCAAACACTCAAACATATCCAAACCAAACTTTACAATTGCACTCATTGTTTCATTTTCTATCCACACACACGCACGCACGCACACACACACACACACACACACACACACACACACCACACACACACACACACAACACACACACAACACACACACACACACACACACATTGATGCGTCAGCAAACAGCCACATGTATGCATATAAACCACTGTGGAAAGACAAACACAAACACACTCCTGCAGTTTGTACATTTCCTTATTCGCACAAACAGAAGTTAATATGCAAATGCATGCACACATGCAAATAATCGAGCAAGGCACCCATACAGCGTCACACACACAGACACACACACAGACACACACACACACACACACACACACACACACAAACACACACACACAAACACACACACACACAGACACACACACACACACACACACTCGGTGACACAGTCATGCACATGCCGCCGCCATATGCTATCTGGCTCTCACACACATGCACTCAGACATTCCTCCTTCACACACGTTCACATGTGTGCAGTCGCCAAGCTTGTTTCCATGGAAACGTGCGGGGCAAGGTGTTAATGAAAGACTTTGTGATTGTGAAAGAGCCTCCAAATGTACACCTGTACCTGCAGCTGCACGGTCTGAAGACATGCTGTATCAATCACATGCAAAATACACAGTTATATGTGGAGTAGATAACAAGTAGGAATACAAATGGGTATCAGCATCTGTTATCAGTTCTGTGCACATCAGTAGATAATAACAAATACAGTTACTCTCTTTAGGACAGCTGCTGATCTTAGGACAGTTGATATGACTGTTTCTAGGAGCAAACACTGTGATGTCGATGCAGAGAGAAATGATCCTCCACAGTCCTTTTGACTTGCAATAAGAGTTGTAAGAATAAGATCGGGTCAGGGCCAATGTCCATATAGCGAGAGCGTCCTTTTTTGTGGCCCCCTCGACCAAATGCACTTCTTTTTGAACCCTCCACTGTTTTGGTGCAGCTACTGCGAGCGCTTCGCTACCAGAAAAAAGACACTGGAACACAGGGACATACTGTTTTAAATCAATGATGATTCCCAGACGGCCTGAGACGGATCTTGTTCGACCTCTTATATTCCTGTATAGTAACCATGTCACTAAATAAGAAAGTAACTTTCCACTGTCTCTTGAGTGGAAGGACTAAAATGTTACGTCTTAGCTGCCAAAATGTCCCTGAACATCTTTCCCTTAAAGTGGACCTACCATGCTATATTTGAATAATATAGTGTAGGACCATACCTATATAAGGCATATTAATACTTTTTATTTTTC
>NW_011341105.1:0-4328 GCF_000735185.1 Notothenia coriiceps
TGTGCGTGCGTGCGTGCGTGCGTGCGTGCGTGCGTGCTTGCGTGCGTGCGTGCGTGCGTGTGTGCGTGTGTGTGTGTGTGTGTGTGTGTGTGTGTGTGTGTGCGTGCGTGTGTGTGTGTGTGTGTGTGTGTGTGTGTGTGTGTGTGTGTGTGTGTGTGTGTGTGTGTGTGTGTGTGTGCTTGCGTGCGTGCGTGCGTGCGTGTGTGTGTGTGTGTGTGTGTGTGTGTGTGTGTGTGTGTGTGTGTGTGTGTGTGTGTGTGTGTGTGTGTGTGTGTGTGTGTGTGTGTGTAGATATCCTATCTGTTTCTCCCTGTGTGTGGTCTGGCTCTGAACCAATTATCAGAGGTGAGTTAACGGAGTCATTTTCCACTTTATGTTTCATAAATGTCTCATTATTCTCTTTCCCTATCTTCTTTTCTTCTTCACATCTCTCCTCCCTCTCCTCGCTCATTCCAATCTCTGTTTTTCATTCTCAGACGCTGACTCAGTGTGTCTGGCAGGATTTATATCCATCAATCAATCAGGCAGTTTGTCTGTTTCTGTCTTTGAGCTCTTTTCTTTTCTCGCCCTGTCAGAGTTTTGTTTAGTTTGTAAAAGTACTTAATTAGTGTGTAAATCCATAGATGGCAGATACACATATGCACTATAATAATGTCAGATATACTGGTCCACAATCAAAATCAATCTACAATCAACAATTATTTGTCCGCTGAAATACAGTACAATATGGATTCACACTGTATCAAAGTCCAACGTTGGGATAATATCTGCAGAAATACCTACGATACATTAGTTCTAAACTATGCAGTTTGGGTTAATCCATTTAACTGTTTATCTAACTTGTCTCACTTGTGTGGCTTCAAGTGACATTGTCATTCACAGAAGTCACTGATAAACTGGTGACACCCACCGATCAGTTATGTGTTGAGTGCAAATGTCTTTAAAAAAAAACATTTTGACAGATACTGACACACAAACATTAGGGGCAGTAAATCGCAGAAATGTATTACATGACTCAAAAAATGATCAGAATTGTCAATGTTCTTAACAGCACAGGGATATTTCTGAATTTAAACATATTTCAATACAATTATTTGTTGTGGGTGTTACATTTTACCATCACCAATTGCATGAGGGAGCTTGCTGAGAATTTAGACTCATACATTATATTGGTCCAACGGATATTCTGAGCTCATGTTTATTTATTCTGCCAGGATCAAATATTCTCAAAGAGGGCTTTTTGACATGGGTGGATAATGAGAGAACAGGCCTCTGGGTAAAGACTGCATATGTTAAAGACATGCTGAAGGAGAAAGACACCCAAATAGAAAGTGACACAAAACATCTACAGAGTATGTGATGGCCGTTGTCTTTCTGTAGAGGAACCACAACTCTCAGGTGCTGCTTTTTACCTGGACATCAGCTGCAGATAAAGAGACTTAATATGTTCATTATAAGAGCAAACCAAAGTGACACTTTCAGCAAATCTCTAGTTTTAACTGAGCTTTAACTGAAGGTCACCTGACCCCTGCATGTGCACTCTTCAGAAGTCCATTCATGAATATAAACACCATACATTATCCTCTCTCTTTCGCCCATTTATTTAAATTAGTCGATAACACAAACCTTTAGGAGAAAGGTGTACTGGAAAACTAATGCAATTCAAATCTCCTCAAAAACTTTTTGTGGTGTTTTAAATTATATAAAAAATAACAAAAACAAGTACTGGATTATAGGTAAGCAATCCAGGCACATCACAATGTGTGACAAAAAGACAACAAACCACATGGTTCATCCACTGTAGGTCTTAGTCAGGGCTAATAACAAAACAAACTGTACCATATGGGTTCAAGTTTAGCTTCACATCATTTTTCTCTGCCACTAAAGTTGCCTGCTTAATTAATTGTAAAAGTTATAATGCTGAACAATTGAAATGCTAACTGTTGTAAATCTGCGTCTTGTAAAACCTCTGTCTCTCTCTGTCTCTCCAGTGGAGCGGTGGTCTTCTCCTCGGAGCTGGCGTTGCTCCAGAGGAGGGGGATTACTGCTAAACTGGTATAATCTGGGCTGTTTCCTCCATCAGAGCAGGCCCTTCTGATGGGAGCTGGTGTTTAGAAGGGGCTCCACAGGACGAGATACTCTTTAACTGTAATCTCTCTAAGCTCTCTTCTTACTTCAGGCTGGGGTCCCACAGACCTGCCGTCCTCACGCCCAGGTTTCTCCCAAAAAGCCATTTGATAAACATGACAGCCTATATTCTCAGTTTGGAAAACACTTTTAAAAAGGTGTGTATGTTTTTTCCCCAATACATTTTCAGGCTAGATGTACTGGACAATTCGGTATTCTGTGTTTTCTGGAAATTGCAATATTCAAAATGTATGAATAATATAATTGTTCGAACTGAATACAAACACACAATAAAAACATTATATCTCAAAAAGTTAAAAAGAAACCTACAAAGAAGAAACAAATCAGGCGTTTTAGTTTACACAATCAGATAGATGGATTTGGAAGTTAATCCTTAATTTCCTTTGGGGATTATTAAAGGTTTATTCTATGTTATGGGTAAAATCTGTGAATGAGAAGCCAGATAATAAGAAAATCTGATTTCTATTTGGAATTTCAAATGCAATTCTGAGATCACATTTTGAGGACGTTTTTGTAAATGTAGGTAAGAGTGTTTGTTTTCAGTTTCATTTCAAAGGATAAATCATGTGACATTCATTACATATGTGTTTTGTGCATTTGCATAAACACATGTCTCTGTCATGTCAGCTACTCCAGGCAGATTTTCAGTGATAGGTGTCTGTGCAAGTTCAGATATGCCTGAGAAGTCCATCAGCTTGTGTTCTCAGCAATCTTAAAAAGTGTACTACCTGCTATTATTTATCACACTTTCACAGTTTTTTCTAATTGCATGTGAAAGCCTTCACTGTATGTGAGTGCGTCAAAGCCTCCTTGTTTCCCAGGAAAACGCTGAATCCTGTAAATCTGACGTTCCTCTTCCTGGTTGGGGGTCCCAGGAGGATCACCGGGAGATTCCACCTTTCCCACATCGCTCCTTGATCCACCCGACTCCTCCTGGCCTCGCCCATAAGCCTGCCTTTTGTCCCCGTCTGCTCACAGTTTGTTTGTACATCCAGAGAACAGGGTGAGAACGTGCCACTGTCCCACAGACCTTAAAAACGATCTGCTCACATTCCCATGTCCAGAAGGCATTCATGGAGAAAATGAGAAGAGACGTGTCTGTAATTACCATGAGGAAACAAATATTAATCTGTAACTAAACAACAGAGCTTAAAAATCCTCTGGAAAGAAGTTACAGCTGAAGTTCTCAAGGTCCAGAAGTGTTGATCTGGGAAATATTGAGAAAAATGTACTTGATGAATATTTATGATCTTTTATAGTGAATTTAACAACTCATAAAATGGTGCATTTAAAGGTTTTTGCCATATAAATTAAAATGTACAAAAATGAATGCATAAGTCGTCATTCATTTCATTGTTTTCTCTTGAGTTCTGCTCTGTTGAACTATATCTGCTGCATTGTCAGATATCCTTGCTGTGTATGCACAGAGTCACTTTTGCCATATAGATATTTGTTGTTGCAATTTTTAATAATGAATTGACCTTTTTCATATCAGTCACATTTCCTAAATTATATTCAGCCACTCTGACATCTGATGATTAACACCAACGAAGAATAAAATGTGACAAAAGTTAAAGAAAAATATATTTATATTTGTGGAAAGAAAGTTTTAGTAAAGTCAAACTTTGTGTCAGATTGGAAATACTGCAATGAATAATTCATACTTGCAATAATAGGTAGAAATGTACCTGACCTTATGTTGCGCAATAGGCCAATGGTTTGCTTTTTCATTCAAGAGTGTGAGACACAGCAAAATAAGAGAGAGAAAAGGAGGGAGAGAAATAAAACATGAAGACAAGGAGAAAGAGAGAGAGAGATCTGCGACCGCGAGCCTCGCCTGAACATGTCGTGAAAGTGAGGTTTTGAGACGCTGTAATTTACGCAGATTCAGATTCGGATCACTTTGGCAGAATATCGGACCACCTGCACTCCAGCTCATGTGAGCAACTTCCAAACTCCTGAGAGCGAAGACAGAAACCCGGTGTTTTACTAAAGCGTGAGATCTTAGGCCAAAAACTGCTCCCAGTGCTCTCTGACAGCCTAACACTCAAATGTGTTTGCGTGTGTGTGTGTGTGTGTGTGTGTGTGTGTGTGTGTGTGTGTGTGTGTGTGTGTGTGTGTGTGTGTGTGTGTGTGTGTGTGTGTGTGTGTGTGTGTGTGTGTGTGTGTGTCAGCCTGTG
>NW_011341106.1:0-2938 GCF_000735185.1 Notothenia coriiceps
CTTTAGATAAGCCAGCCCTTTATTAGTATATAAGTGCTTTGTTAGTAATTCTATCGCTCGAAGTGGAGTCGAAAAGAGATGAGTTTGATGTGCAAGCTATCTGCTGTCCTGATTTCAATTGGGGAGCTCATTCCACCATTTTGGAGCCAGGATAGCAAACCCACGTGTTTTTGCTGATGGGAACTTGGGTCCCCCTCACAGTGCGGGTGCAGCGAGCTGTTTGGCTGATGCAGAGCGGAGTGCACGTGCTGGGGTGTACGGTTTAACCATGTCCTGGATGTAGGAAGGGCCAGATCCATTCGCAGCATGGTACGCAAGTACCAGTGTCTTGAAGTGGATTCTAGCAGTTACCGGAAACCAGTGAAGGGAGCGCAGGAGCGGCGTGGTGTGGGAGAATTTTGGAAGGTTGAAGACCAGACGAGCCGCTGCATTCTGGATGAGCTGCAGAGGTTAGATGGCACATGCAGGTAGACCAGCCAGGAGGGAGTTGCAGTAGTCTAGGCGTGAGATGACGAGAGCCTGGACCAGAACCTGCGTTGCTTTCTGGGTCAGCAGGGGACGTATCCTCCTGATGTTGTAAAGCGTGTATCTGCAGCAGCGGGTTGTAGCAGCGATGTTTGCAGTGAAGGACAGTTTTGTTATCTAGGGTCACACCCAGATTCCTTGCAGTCTGAGTCGGGGAAACAACAGAGGTGCCGATGTTGATTGTTAGGTCAAGAGTGGGACAATCTTTTCCCGGAAGGAAAAGCAGTTCAGACTTGTCAAGGTTGAGCTTGAGGTGGTGAGCAGACATCCACTGAGAGATGTCAGCTAGACAAGCAGAGATGTGTGCGACGACCTGGGTTGACAAGCAGTCAGTGCCTCTGTATCAGGTACAGCAAATGTTCTGTCCCTGTGTCCACCTTAAGCCAATCCAGACATCATGACACAATTCCATCTGATACATGCTAAAGACCTGGAAGACATTATTCAACATCTGAAATCCTCCTCCTGTAGCCTCGATATTATTCCGACAGGATTTTTCAAAACTGCTTTTCATTGCATGGCCTCAGATATACTACACATAGTAAACAAGTCTCTCCACTCGGGTGTATTTCCACAGGCCCTGAAAACTGCAGTAATTAAACCGATCCTAAAAAAGCATAAGCTAGACGCAACCGTATTGAATAATTATAGGCCAATATCAAACCTTCCTTTTTTATGAATATGTTTGGTATGTTTTTTAGGTTGTTATTGAACGAGTAAGCGCTTTTATGTTGAAGGCAGTTTTTCCAGGCCTCTACCGTAATGCATAGGATATTCGTGCACCGCAATACAACGTGGGGGCTGGCTTGACTGTGTTTTCCGAAGTGGAGGTTGGCTTGACCGCAGTGAAATTTCCCCACTAAGCGTGTTGTTTTCAATGTTTGAGAAAGATGAGGTTAAGGTAGCATTAGTGTACAGTATTTAATGGGTGGGGGGGCTTTCTCTCTGAGATCTGGTGTTTGTTGACATGCATTTAGATTTAGATGTTTCCTTTTAGAAAATACGTCAGTCTTATTTTATAATATGTAGTGATTCCATGAAATTGTATGGTTTTATTCTCTATTTGAAAATGTTTTTATGGTGATATATTTTCAGGCGCCTGTGACAAGAGACTCCAACCCTGATGGTCCCATTGAAATGGAGAACGTTGACACCAGGAATGCTGGGCCCTCTAACAAACCCGACATCAACAGAGAGGTACATTTAGCTTTATACTTAGCATCTTTCTGAATCATTAGCTGTTGCTCCTCTTTTTCTTCAAGCAGATAAATGAATGATGAAACTATATTATGATGAAAACCTATTGCGAATAAGCACTGCCAAGGTTTTCTCAATTTCCTGTAAGGCCAATGTTAATATAATATTTAGGACAAGCTTTGGGCTTTAAACTGCCTTTCCTTTTGATTAAAAATCACACTTTTCTGAGATACTTACAATGTCCCCACCTTACATCAAATCTTGAATAGAAACGGTGTGTTAAGTGTATTACAAACTAGAGACAACAAAGCTGGTTGTATTCAAACTTTGGGCTTTAAACTAACTAAGATTGTTTTTAATGTTGATGTAATGTAACAAAATGATATTGTTAGAACATTTAAATAAAATAAGGGAAGATAACTCGTAAATATTGAATATCACAAAAGATGATAATGCTGACCAATATAAAAAAAAATGTTTGAACCATTAATAATTTTCAGAATTTTAAGCTTTCAAAAGATTAAAACATAAACAATGCAGTTATTTCTTACTGGTGTTATTGTGATTATGTTAAAGTTTTGTTTTAAGAGGTTTTAGAGTTCCATCGCAAATAAAGCATTACCAACCTCACACAATAACTTCACATTGCATGTTACTCTTTAGCCGCTTTTATCCAAAGCGACTTACATACTCAATACTGTGGACAATCCCCACAGGAGCAATTTGGGGTGAAGTGTCTTGCCCAGGAACACAACGACATGCTGACTGCAGTGGGACTCGAACTTGCTATCCCCTGGTTCGAAGATCAGCGCAATAACCCACTGCGCCACACGCCTCCCCGACAGCACAACAGCCTTATGCTGGGAGTAAGATTCAGTTTCGTACTCTGAAAAAAAAAGAAGTGTTTTAACTACACTGAACAAAAATATAAATGCAACACTTTTGTTTTTGCTCCCATTTTTCATGAGATGAACTCAAAGATCTAAAACATTTTCTATATACACAAAATAACCATTTCTCTCATATTGTTCACAAATCTGAAAAAATCTGTGATAGTGAGCACTTCTCCTTTGCCGAGATAATCCATTCCACCTCACAGGTGTGGCATATCAAGATGCTGATTAGACAGCATGATTATTGCACAGGTGTGCCTTAGGCTGGCCACAATAAAAGGCCACTCTGAAACGTGCAGTTTTGCTTTATTGGGGGGGTCTGG
>NW_011341107.1:0-2920 GCF_000735185.1 Notothenia coriiceps
TACGTTTTCTCCGTAATGTTGTTTCCATAGCAACAACAACTTCCTGTCAACTCGCCTTCAAAATAATATATTATATCCTTTTCAGTTTCACAGAAAACAAATTAGGTTATTTACATAATATGTTTACATGATTTTGTTGTGCAATAAAACAACCCGATGGACACACGATAAAGGAAATGTTCAAATTCAGCTCTGATCGTAACAACATCGGGACATTCTTGAGGGCATCTTAAGCCATCGTATGACCGCCGGTGGAGTTTCTCAGGCTCTGGCAGCAACTTCGTGAGCGATGGCAAAATCTTTGGTATGCCAAAACATTGCCGATGGACCTTGCGAAGGTTCATTTTCGTGTTGAATTTGTGTGTCAGTTTTGCCTTAAGGCCATCGTGAGGGCATCTTGTTATCATCGGTGCCATCGGGCATTCACCCCGATCAGAGTGATGGCCAATGCCCGATGGCACCGATGATAACAAGATGCCCTCACGATTTGACAAGATGCCCTCCCGAGTGCCTTACGAAGTTGCCGCTCACGAAGTTGCTGCCGGGGCCTGAGAAACTCCACCGGCGGTCATACGATGGCTTAAGATGCCCTCACGAATGGCCCGATGTTGTTATGCGTTAATGCTAATGCATTTCTTCGCTCAGGGCTCATTTAGACGCTTCTTGTGAGACTTGTGTTTTGTTTCGGTCAAAATTGTTCATATCGCCAGTTAGCTGAGTTTCTTCCCGTTAAGTGGGTATAACACATTAATAGGTTGTTAAATGTAAAGAAGCCCTGAGACACAGTTTCATGAAAAAAAAGCTGGGCTTAACAGGTTAACAACTGACACAAACAGCAATCTCCTGGGTGACATGCACACCGTTACTCACCAGTGCGGGTGTTGATGGTGAAGAAGTTCTGTGGGTTGCCGCTGACGATGCGATAGTTGAGCCTGTCAGCTGCAGCAGGGGGGGTTGCGTCGGGGTCCTGGGCCTGTATCTGGATCACAGAAACATCCCGTGGAGAGTTCTCGGGCACTGAAGGCCGATACAGGGGCTCTGAGGTCAGCGGAGCGTTATCGTTAACATCTTCCACCTGGACAAAAACCTCGATGGTGGCGAACTGAGGCACAACGCCATGGTCGCTGGCATACACTGTCAGCCAATAGGAGTCCTTGGTCTCGCGGTCCAACATGTCGGTGGTGTAGATCACCCCTGGTTGAAAAAAGACAAAAAGAGAAAATTAGTGTTCAGATTATTTATTTAAGACATTCATTATCCATATAAGGCTGAGAGGCATTGGAGAACTGGCTGTTGAACACACCAAGTGAAAGACAACATTGCTAAGCAAAGTAATGTTTAGACTGTTTTTCACTGTTTTTCACTGCAGCTATTCTTTTTTGTTGAATGGTATATTCAGTTTGCTCTAAAGAATCCCAGAGAACACCCTGTCAACTGTTTCTATAGGGAATTTTTATTTGATAAAAAAGTAGTTCCTACGCAAATAACCAGAGGAGTCTTTTGGGAGGAGAGGAATTGGTTGCCTTGTCATTATCTTTGCATTTCATTGCATCATCTGCTTGAGTTTTTCCCATTTCTGCGCCCATTGCATGTATTGATTGACACTGTAATAGCTGAATTGTTCCTTTTTTTGTTGTTGCTTTAAACCAATAAAAATACTTCAACAAAAGAAGAACAGAACAAAGAAATTGGTTGCCTGCCATGTGTGAAACATTATGTGAAAAAACGTGTTCTCCTAAGGAAGTGATATTGTACATTCTAAATGCTTTAGTATGTTGTAAGTTGTAACGCCTTGATTTGTCTACTGTACAACTAAAGGAGTTGAACCGCTCCTCCTTCGCGTCTAAATGAGCCAGTTGAGGTGGTTCGGGCACCTAGTTAGGATGCCACCTGGGCGCCTCCCTAGGGAGGTGTTCCAGGCACGTCCAGCTGGGAAGAGACCGAGGAGGACCAGGTGGAGGGATTATATCTCTTCGCTGGCCTGGGAGCGCCTTGGGATCCCCCAGTCAGAGCTGGTTGATGTGGCCAGGGAAAAGAAAGTTTGGGGCTCTCTGCTGGAACTGCTACCTCCAAGACCCGACCACGGATGAGCGGGAGAAGATGGATGGATGGATGGATGGATAACTAAAGGAACTGTAGTTGCAGTGAAGTAATTAAGGGACAAGTTGTGAGTATCACCCTGCTGTCATACTTAATCGTCTCTCTGCTGCTATTTATAATAGTTTATATCGCTTTGCATCCTTTATTGCCTAGCCAAAGAGTCTAATTGATGTTTCCCACTTGTAACCGTTACTTATTTTTGTGTGTATCACTTAACCGTGAATAATCATAAATACCTAACAATTATTCTGCACAGCAGGAGGTCTCAATTTGAAATCCCTTCATCTCTTTTTACTCTGAAGTTACAGATCATTTCTAACACACATACTCAAACTGACGATGTGTGGAGATCTGATGAGGTGGCTAAATGATGGAGATGTAAATGTGGTGTTGAGTGATAGCGAGCAGCCCACCACACATTCTAATAAAGCACTCTATTTCCTTTACTCAAAAAACAGACTGGCTAAGTGAAGTGCCAGTCAGACCACAGCCTGTAAAACTGTGTGACTAAAAGCTATCTGGTATAATATTAACACGTGATGTAATAATGTGATGCCTCACCAGCGGAAAGTCTAGTCAAAACTGACTGCAACCTCCCACATCATATGTGTGTCTGCTCTCCGATGGGTTGTCTGGGTCAATGTGGAGTGTGGCAAGAAGTGTTTGCATGTATTTGTCTGGTATGTGTGTGTCTCGTTTGTTTACTTGTGTATGTGTATGTGTGTGTGTGTGTGTATGTGTGTGTGTGTGTGTCTCTTTTTGTGTGTGTGTGTGTGTGTGTGTGTGTGTGTGTGTGTGTGTGTGTGTGTGTGTGTGTGTG
>NW_011341108.1:0-1670 GCF_000735185.1 Notothenia coriiceps
CACAAAATCATTCTTTATTTAAAACTAATTACAAATGAAAGCCTCGTTTAACACACACACATGACGGTGGAGCTGCTTGGTCGCATGTGTGTGTGCAGTATGTATGGAGCTGTGTGTGAGCGGTAACCTGATCAGACATGTCTGTGTGAGCCTCTCTGCACACACACACTCTGCTGCCTTCACAGAAGAAGAGCTAGTCAGTTAAAATGCATTGAAACAAGTTTAATTTGTATTTTTCAGTATTTAGATTATTGTTACTTTTTTAACAAATCTCAACAAAAAACTTTGTGTATTAATGAATATGTAAACTAACGTTGTTTTTGTGCTGTGTGTGTGTGTGTGTGTGTGTGTGTGTGTGTGTGTGTGTGTGTGTGTGTGTGTGTGTGTGTGTGTGTGTGTGTGTGTGTGTGTGTCTGACGTGGAAGCAGTGTTTCACGAGGTGTCGGTGTACCCTAAGAAGGAGCTCCTTGTGTGTGTGTGTGTGTGTGTGTGTGTGTGTGTGTGTGTGTGTTGGGGGCTTTAAAAACCACAGAAGTTCTGAGTCAGACTGCTGATTTGACTCCCAATATGTGTGTGTGTGTCTCTCTCTCCTGCACCCTTGGACTGGATCAGTGTTTTTCCACAGTGTTTCCTCTGGATCAGTTTGGTGTGTTTCTTCTGGATTAAAGAGTGTTTCCTGGTCCCTTGCAGGTGTTTCCTCTGGACCAATCAGAGTTCAGCGGGTCACGTGTGTCCCTTGCAGGTGTTTCCTCTGGACCAATGAGAGTTCAGCGGGTCACGTGTGTCCCTTGCAGGTGTTTCCTCTGGACCAATGAGAGTTCAGCGGGTCACGTGTGTCCCTTGCAGGTGTTCAGGTCGATGGTCTCCTCACAGTCTCTACAGATGACGGCGCAGCACCAGTGGAACTTGCACTCGCACTGCGTGGTGCGGCTGACCCTCGACGTGTCGTATCCGCGGCCGCAGCACAGCACCTCGCAGCCTTCTGCTCCACGGGACGTCCGGTTACACTGACGCCCCCCCGTACCCATCCAGCCTGGGGAGAGAGGGAGAGATTTTAAAAAGAGAGTCCGAGTGAGAGTCTGTGACTCCGTGTCAGAGTCCATAATGTTTTAATGTAAAGTTAATTTCCCTCTGCTCGTCTCCACTGAACACAAATCAGATTTATTCACTGAATGTAAAAATACATTTCAGTGGTTTTACTTCCAAAATGAGATTTAATAGTGAAAGCCTTCCACACACACATACACACACACATACACATACACATACACACACACACACACACACACAGAGAGAGAGAAGCATCTTCGGAAATTACTCAGGATTTAAGACAGAAATGCTCCTCTTTCTGCAGACAGGAATGAGGAAGTGGTGCAGAGCCAATCAGAAGAGTTTTATTGGTTGATAAGAGCCAATGTGAACGCAGTATAATTAGTGTGTGTGTGTAAGATGATGAATGCTGGACGGAGGACAGATGAGAGATTGATGATAGGGGCCGTCAGTCTGCACTCACACTCTTCATCAGCTGTTAATTTCACTGGAGAGAGACACACACACACACACACACACACACACACACACACACACACACACACACACACACACACACACACACACCTCTCAAAGACATGCAAACTCTCCCTCAATCATTCTGAATTACACAGACTGGA
>NW_011341109.1:0-3395 GCF_000735185.1 Notothenia coriiceps
ACGAACGACGACGTACGTACGTACGTACGTACGTACGTAGACGAACACGTACACACACACACACACACACACACACACACACACACACACACACACACACACACACACACACACACACACACACACACACACACACACACACACACACACACACTCGCACACACACAGTTATGGAAAGCAATGCATGGAAAACCGTTGGTTCTGTTGCAGCGGGTTACATCATGTTGAGCGACTGGAAAAGAACATTGCTCTGCTCTACACTATAAATGTTGGTTAGTTACATTCATGCATTTGAGAGTTAATATTTGTGATTTTTCTTAAGCCCTATTATTATTATCATATTTAATTTACATGTTTGTTACTCTAATTCACTCAAGACAAGGTTTTCAAATTCATAACCTGACACTACCTACACTCATTAGGACATAGGTTCCAATTAACCCATTTTAACGATTAACTCATGGTTACGTGCAATGTTAGCTAGCTTGGTTTAAAGATAGACAGATAACGTTCGCTAGCTAAATAGCTAATGTTTGCTAGGTCTCTAGCTTAACTAGTGTTTATACATTTTACCCTGAGGACCTTTACTTGTTAAAAGTTATAATAAACTGTCGACATGAACTTTAATGTGTAGTCAGACCGGCTGATATGTACACCACACGATAGTCCTCATATAACATTTTATTTATGTCGAATTAAAGAATTGATTAGATTTCTAATGTCAGTATGTTTTATGCATTAGAGGTTCTCAATCGTTTCCAGCATTTCTCCTGAACAGAGCAGCTTTGTATATATGTTTTAGGATTAGGAGTTTAACAGTATGTTTACGCATGGCTATGCATCAGCTGGGCTCACCAACAAAATGCAAGGTGCAAGATAGGGCTCCATATTAAATCATTAGGGTTTATGATCTGAAATCTGAAGTGGCAACAGATAACCGACAAGTACCATTATTTCTAATTGTATACTTTAAAAAGAAAGAAACAAATGACAAAACAGATGACAACGTGGCTCTCATATGTTCAATTGACTTTAAAATGATCCCAGATTCAGTAATATATTCTCTAAATGGTACTAATTAAATACCAAACATGATTTAAATCTAGTTAGGCTGAAGGACTGAAGTAAGGAACTTTCAGCTCACATCTTCCCACTGCTGTTGCCTCATTAGTATTATGTAACAAAGAATGTGAATAATTTTTGTATCTCAACTCAATTAGCCTGTTTTATTCCTTTGTGTCTTCTTTTAACATGAAACATAATGAGACTGAATATATTTTAGGGTCACATCAACCCAATTAAATATGTCTTCACGCCTCAGCGGGTTACAGCAGAATACTTTTTAAAGTCCCAAATGCTTAACTTGTGCAACTCGTCGTTGTTTAAGCTTTAATTACTATTTCATTAAAAAATAATATCAAGGTAACCTTGATAACCACGGTAGGCTCAAAAGTTTCAATCTTCTGTATTAATTTGTTAAAGTTTATGCAGTTGCTGGGAGTGGCTGTGTTATATGGTTTCTGTGGGGCCAAACAATTAAAGTTATTTTTTGGCGCTTGTTCTTCACATTAAGAGGCTGCCAGGGAAAAGGGAGAGGTTTAAGGCCTCTCAGATGCTCAAAAATAGTCCTCGACGTAGAAAGGGTGATGAATGCCTTTGTAACCCACAGGGCTGGATTACTGCAACGTTCTATATGTGGGGATGGACCAGGCATCAATTAGATGCTTGCAGCTAGTCCAGAATGCAGCTGAGCGTCTTCTAACTGGACACAAAAAACGTGACCATATCACCCCAATTCTGGCCTCAAATTCGGTTCCGAATTGATTTTAAACTCCTTTTATTTGTTTTCAAAGCCCTAAATGGGTTGGCTCCGGCCTATATAGCAGAACTCCTCCATCGCTACACCCCAGCCAGAGCATTAAGGTCGGCTGACCAGCTGCTGCTGGTAGTGCCCAAGACCAGGCTCAAAACCCGAGGGCACCGAGCCTTCGCAGCAGCTGGCCCCAGTCTCTGGAACACTCTGCCCCTCCATGTGAGGTCGGCCCAGACCCTAGGGTTTTTTAAATCAACCCTAAAAACTCACTTCTTCTCCCTTGCCTTCTAGTCAGAGCGGAGTACGACTCATGACATTTTCCTTTGTTTTGTTTTTATTTGCTGTTGTAAATTATTGTCTTCTGTTTGCTATTGTGGTAAAGTGTTTTTATTACATGTACAGCACTTTGCCTGGACCAAAAATCTTTTTTAAATGTGTTATATAAATAAGACCTGATTTGATTTGAAAAACATTTTCAAATTTTAACATTTTAAAAACAATCTTTGGTCGGTGTTACTCAGGGCACTGTCTGTCCTATCCCGCTCGCTGAAGAGAGGTGTAGGACAGTGTTAATTTTGGCAGCTGCTTTTGATTTAGTCTTAGTCTTTAGACGAAAATGGTTATTAGTTTTAGTCACATTTGAGTCATTCCTATCCTTCGTAGTTTTAGTCTAGTTTTAGTCGACGAAAACTCAAAACGTTTTATTCAACTTTTAGTCAAAATGTGTCTCTATACTCTCTGAACGCTCCGTCCCTGGCAGATCTCTCTCTGTGTCCGCTGCAGCATGTATGTTAGGCCTCGCCCCCCGCACACAAAGAGACACAGGGAGATCGCTCTTCTGGAGTGAAGAGAGCAGAAATAATGATATTGCAAGTTAGAAACGTAAGATGCATTTTGACAGACAAGATGGACACTTGGGGGAAAATATGCTGCATTTTGAATGTCCGATAGTCAACCATTAACACCTTAGTCCCATTTCGTCTCGTCAACGAAAACTAAATATACATTTAGTCATAGTTTTCGTTATCAAGAATCTATTTTTAGCTCGTCAGCTCGTCATCGTCTTAGTCATGTAAAAAAGGTCGTTGACGAACATTTTTCGTCATAGTTTTCGTTGACGAAATTAACACTGGTGTAGGATGATAGTCAGGAGGCGAGGCCTCATTTATAGAAATCTCAGTAGGAGAATGCTGGCAGGATAAGGTAGTACCCATAGAGTCCAGTAGAGGGCGGAGCCTGTGTTAATATAACAAGGGTTACAATACGTAACCCGGCGTTATTACCGGTCCCCTTGTGTGTTATGAAGGTTTTTCTGCATGTAAACGGTCTGCAGAGTCACAAACCCTCAAAGTACACCCTGTAGCGAGAAAAGATCTGTCTATGCTGCACCAGAACGCCTCGTTGGAGATTTCTCTTTTTCCATTTGTTTCTTCCGGGAACCAAAATGGACCAATCCGGAGCTCCTCACACACCAGGGGCCTCATTTATATAGGGATATGCGCCAGTTTCTACGCAATGTTTGCGATTTAGAAAATACTAACTTGGCGGGAAAACGTGCGGTCCTCCACGCAAACTCTAACCC
>NW_011341110.1:0-3997 GCF_000735185.1 Notothenia coriiceps
TAAAGGTGGGGTAGGTCATTTTGGAGAAACCAGCTGGAGTGCGCTAGAATTTGAAAATACACAACCGGAAAAAATCTGCCACTTCCTTACAGAGCCCCTCCTCCAACACACACGAACGCGCACATGACCAATGAGGGCACGAGATAAGTTTGTGCACAGATGGAAGGCTGACAGGCAGGTAGGCCATCCAGTTACTTTAGCCGGGCCGGCTCAGATGATTGGTCGTGCTTTTTACAGCGCTACGGCTTCCACAGGTGACATTTTTTTATGGATTTTTTGTCAAAGCACTTCAGATATTCATTGCTATCGGGATGTTAAGAGCATTCCATGGAATATAACAAAAAGCGTATCTCGAGCCGGTTTCTCAAACTTACCTACCCCACCTTTAAATTCTCTCAATTTCTCTAAAGTCTTGGAAAAAAGAAAACACTTTTGCAGTCAGGTCTGGTTTTTACTATGCGTCTAAATAAAATATAATGAATCCACACAGCTAAAGTGCCCTTTGCTCTGTGATATAACTTCTCTAACAATGCAGCCAAGTTACGAAGTGAGCAATTAGCGCTTGCTCCAGCACACAATGTCAGCATGACTGCCAGCCTGCTTAATAAATGAGCAGGGGCATACAGCACTGCGGCATTGTGTTTCCAGCAGCATTTTGTTTTCTGTCAGTGATGTCTCATGTGCTGCGCCAGATGTAGCTTTATTAAATCATTATGTCGGAGGGAGGAGACAATGGACTGCTCAATGTTTAATGACTTAGGGAGTCTCTTGGTCTCTTCTGCTATTTTCTTCAGGGACTTCTTCTGGCGCTGCTTGAACAGTAGCGATCCAAACCACCGAGCCTCACAGTTTACTTAAAAATGATGCTATTAATATTTAGGGATGTCGTTTATCTTGAATTCTCCCGTGAAGACCTTTATTCATAATAAAGAATAATAAATTAAAGAATAATAAAGCAGTCATAAATCTTTATCCTCATCTGAATACCTTATGTAAGACTTTGTTTTAGTTGTTAATCCCTGAATATAAAGACTATAAAGAAAATATGGAACCAGAGCAGTCGTTTGTTATTACTGTTTAGAAACATTTAGTTGTAAACATTTTTAAGACTTATTTCATGCTCTTGTATTCAGCAGATGGGTATTGTCTGCAGACCTGGCATCCAATCAAGACACTCCCCACCCGCCCGAGTGAGTCATTGTCTCAAACCTCTCTGCCTTGCCACCCCCCGCCTGAGCCCAGGAGGGTGGAGCTAATTAGCTACAACCAGTGACTTCCTAGCCAGTTGGAACAGGAGAAGCTATTGGTGACCTCTGACCTGGCACATTAGCCAATCAGCCACCGGCTGGCACTCACCTCGTCCAGGTCCATCTCGTCTGGATTCTCCCACTGCCGCGTTGACGGGGACACAGGCATTACCACGATGTAGTACCACCTGCCAAGAAAAATAAAGCCTGTGTGAAGACAGACTGGCTGAAGTACATACACGCTGAGATCAAATCTTGCCAGGCGCATTAATAACACTATCAAAACATTTAGTAAGACACACAGTACTTTCGCTTTGAGACTTGCTGGGCTGCATTCAAAAAATTCGAGTGGTACACAAGTGGGTTCGACCAAGGTCGAACACCGGCAGATTGTCACTGCATTCTCCAATTAATGTCTAATCACTAAGAACATCTGCCATGTAGAGTGGAACACACACTCTCCTAGGGGGAGGAGCCTTTAGCTAATAGAGATCCCCATAGGATCCCTTAGGTTAATAGGAACAGCTATGTGACCGCTCGTGTGTGTTATTTTACTGTGTCATTAAAAGCACCAAAAATAAAAGGGAAGAGAGACATCAGAAGGACATTTAGGGTCAGAGTAAGGAGTGAGGTAATGGATAAAGGAACATGCTTGTGAGTACTCAATGTACAGACATCTGTGTGTGCGTGTATTTATGTGGCGGCTCTCCCTCGTGTTCTCCCCCAGTCTGTCTTCTCAGCTCAAAGTCTTTTCCCCCACTGCGGCATTCAACCACTTGTAAAATCAGAAGCTGCTGACAGTGAAAGCAGCTGCTTCTCTCCCCTTCTCTCCAGGCCTCGACTCTGTGATTCAACAGTCAGTCAAGTCTGGGAGTAGGAAAAGACATGTAGAACTCCTCAACCCCTTTCTCATCTGCACACCCAGACCTCCACTATTCACCCCCAATCACGTGTGCTCTTTGCTTGTCAATCTGAGCTGGAGCTTGGCCAGCCCTGACAGCCCTGTAATCTTGTTACCAATCAACCCTGTGCACTCTGCTACTCAGATGTGTCTGTAAGTGTGTGTTTGAAGGAAAGGCTTTACTCGTCCGGGTCAGGCACAATTGTGCTCTTAACAATTTGAGTCAAAAGATAATACAGCTCAACCTGATTGAAAAAAAAAGTCGCGATTATCATCAGCCGCTGTCAGGAAGTTGAATAAGATTAAAAGTTGACGTTTTCAGTTTCAAAACAGGTTTAGTATTGATTAAAAAGTGTGCCACTTGCGCTGATGTTGCCGGAGGAAAGGTCATTCAGAGTTGAAATTGAATTAGCTCCCATTTAATAAACTCACAAAACACCAAGTGGCCATTCAGCGGCCCGGGGCCACAAATGAGCCATACAGATGGAGTTTTCAGGTAAAGTTCTTAGTTCATTTACTGCCTCCTTATTTAGTTATTTAAAAAAAATAAAAAATGTTTTGTTATTCAGTAACTTAACTGCTGGATGATTATTTTTAAGAACATTTGCAAGAATTCACGTGAAAGTGCTACTTATTTGAATATCACCATATTTTTTGATTGATAAAATAAGAAACTGAAATGGGGAATTCAAATGAAACCCGATAATGCTTTTGATAATAACTCAATATCATATAAAGGCTACTCTTAATATTTCATATGTGTAGGTAGCTTGTGATGGAAAGCTTGGTCACTGCAACAGCCAATAACACAAATGCAGCTACATTTTCCATTATATTAATAAAAGTCTACCAAAAATGCAGTCTACCGGCCAAAATCAGAGATGATCTATTAGTTGATTCATGTTCAGTGTCACAGCCTGTCTTGTTTCTAAATACTGACCTGACACGTGTGGTGGTCTGGACCTTTGGCAGGTTGATGGTCATCTTGCCACCCTCAGCCTGAAGTGGGTTGGGTTTGGTCTTGATCAGGTCAGGGGCAGTGCGGATGGACACCTGCTGCTGCAGACCCCCAGCAATGTTGCCCCTGCTTGTCAGCACAAAGGAGTAGTCTGTGTCTGGCTGCAGCTGCGAGATCAGCTTCCTCTTCAGGTTTCCCTGCACTTCCACGCTCTGCTGGTTGTACAGGATCTGTGAGCACACCAGAGAAAACTTGGAGTTAGACACAAAATGCATATCCTTCAGACAAATGCAATGCTGCCTCCTCTAACTGCCTCCAACACACACACACCCACACTCACACACACACACACACACACACACACACACACACACACACACACACACACACACACACACACACACACACACACACACACACACACACACACACACACACACACACACACACACACACACACACACGTAGTGTAGTCCTAAGGGAGGTGCTCATCTCATCTGACACCTCATCCCATGTACTTCAGTGTCACACTTGCCCATTGGTGCATGGCAGATTTTTTTGTTACACTTCAAATTGTCTTTGCTCCATTACCATGGGGTGGGAATTGATGTAATATAATTTTTGACAGATGATTACACCTCACAAATGAACAGGAATCAGTTTTTTCTGATATTTCAGTGCAGGAAAGTCATTGCATCACACCTTAGTGAAAGTGTTAGGAGCTGATAGCCTACTGTAGCGCTGCAATACAATTGCAATGTAACAAAAAGTTATACAGAGCATGTTGCGCATTATGTTGAAGTAATAATGACTTTTTATTAAAAAAAGAAAGCACATTTCCGTTGTTTTATATTTTGGTGGTTGTAAAATTGAGGTTTTAAAATATAGTAT
>NW_011341111.1:0-10056 GCF_000735185.1 Notothenia coriiceps
CGGCTTCCACAGATGAATTTTTTAATGTATTCATTGCTATCGGGATGTTAAGAGCATTCCATGGAATATAACAAAAAGTGTTTCTGAAGGGAATTACCTACCTTACCTTTTAAAGCACTTCCATTTTATTTGCCATTTTAGCATTTTTACTTATTTTATGTAATCTGCCTCTTCAACCTTTTAATATACTCCACATTTAAATTGTTCATTGTTTCTGTGGCTGTGTTTTCAAGCCTCATCTAAACAATGCCTCCTTTATTTATCGTGCAATACCTGGGAAACCTAATATATCAGTACAGCACAAATGTAGTTTACAACGATAGTGGTTAGTTTCTGTAAAGTACAATCTTTTTTCAGTGTGTGGTTACGGCTTGATTAATGTAAAAAAAGGAAAGGAAATATTTGGATATTTGCATTTTTAAGTGAAACCCTGATTGCATTATAGGTTATCATTGCAATTGTGCAGCCCTAGTGTAAAAATACATTTCCTTTATTTCAAATTCAGTATTTTTTAAAAGGCTTTACTGGGCAATACAAATCTAAATTCCCAGGCATTTCGATGCAACATGCATGAGACTTAAAGGTACTGTAGGTAATTCACTTCAGAAACACTTGTTGTTATATTCCATGGAATGCTCTTAACATCCCGATAGCAATGAATATATTAAATGCTTTGACAATAAATACATAAAAAAAATGTCATCTGGAAGCCGTGGCGCTGTAAAAAGCACGACCAATCATCTGAGCCGGCCCGGGTAAAATAACTGGATGGCCTACCTGCCTGTCAGCCTTCCATCTGTGCACAAACTTATCTCGTGCCCTCATTGGTCATGTGTGCGTTCGTGTGTTGGAGGAGGGGCTCTGTGAGGAAGTCTGAAGGAAGGGGCAGATTTTTTTCGGTTGTGTATTTTCAAATTCTAGCGCACTCGAGCTGGTTTCTCCATTCTTACCTACCCTACCTTTAAGACATAAATGAAAAAAAATCATAAAATAATACAAAACACACAGTGCATGTAAAAATGCAGAAGTAAGTAAACTTTGTACATGTAGAATACAGAATGTAAAATGTAAATCTCAGGAAAGCTTGAAAAACGTCGTGATAATACCGTTCACCATTATATTATGGCCACAATAACTAAAGCAGAATAACCAACGTGAGTGTTGTCTCCTCACTCATGCTCCTCTTCCTCCTGCAGCTGGTGGAGACGTCTCTGAAGGGCGAGATCACCTACGACCCGTGCTGCGCCTACTACCTGTGGTTCGTCATGGACTTCTGCGACGGTGGCGACATGAACGCCTACCTGCTGTCGCGCAAACCCAGCCGCAAGACCAACACCAGCTTCATGCTGCAGCTGGGCAGCGCGCTCGCCTTCCTGCACCGAAACCAGATCATCCACCGCGACCTCAAGCCCGACAACATCCTCATCTCGCAGGCCTGCACGCCGGCTGGGAACAGCGAACCCACGCTCAAAGTGGCCGACTTCGGGCTGAGCAAAGTGTGCTCCGCGTCCGGGTTGAACCCCGAGGAGCCGGCCAGCGTCAACAAGTGCTTCCTGTCCACGGCGTGCGGCACGGACTTCTACATGGCCCCCGAAGTGTGGGAGGGACACTACACGGCGAAAGCGGATATCTTCGCTCTGGGCATCATAATCTGGGCGATGGTGGAGCGCATCACCTTCGTGGACGTGGAGACGCAGAAGGAGTTGTTAGGGACTTACGTTCAGCAGGGGTCGGAGATCGTTCCGCTTGGCGAGGCGCTGCTGGAGAACCCCAAGATGGAGCTGCTGATCCCGGCCAGGAAGAAGAGCATGAACACACACATGAAGCAGCTTATCAGGGACATGCTGTCGGCGAACCCTCAGGAGCGACCGGACGCCTTCGAGCTGGAGCTCCGGCTGGTGCGCATCGCCTGCAGAGAGCTGGACTGGGACACGTGACGAGGCACGGGAGAAACAACTGGATCTCAAACCCGGGGATTATTGGTTTCATTGGAACAAGGGAAGAATAATTAGTTGTTGGGTCAGGTGGATTTGTCTGTTGAAGGAACAGATCGACAATCTGGGTGTAATGGGTAAACTGTAAATGTAAAACAGCTTCCACAAATTAGAAAACATATTCTTTAACTCAAAGAAATGTATAGAAAATATAAAACTGACCTAAAAATGTACATGCGCTCATTTTGAAATGTAGAAGACAAAAAAAAGACACTTATAGTTTTAAACTCTCTTTGAACTAAAAGGTGTTGACATTTGGATGACGATTACAAAAGATATATCTATTCGGAGCCTTAGTGTAAAGAAGACTTCCTATATCTCTTAGGAAAACTTGGAAAACCTGCATAATATCGGACATTTGATCAAAATCACAATATGGACTCGTGCAACATCAAAAATACTGAAAAAACAAACATTTTTAAAGACTTCCAAGATGCGTTAAAATATTCATAAATGCCCAAAAAGTGTTATAAAAATTTAAAAAAACTTGTACATTCACAGATTTGTGGAATTTGTTTGTAAATTTGCCAAATAGTTTACAAGCTTAATTCTGCATTTGTGGACGGGGTTTTCCTCACAGATTGCTGCTCTGTTCACACTTCATCATAATATTGAGACAAATCTACCTCCATATTTGTTTCATGGCTTCCTCCACTGTCTGAGCACATGCAGTCCTCTCGCTGTGACTTTATATTCCGGTTCGCTGCTGCTGCTGCTTCTGCTTCTAATGGCGGCTGAGTCTCAGGCTAATCACATCACAGCTTCCACTTCCTCCCCGAGCTGCTGGAAGAGCGAAATGAGCAAGAAGTCCCGAAACTCAATTAGAGAAGACAGTTTGTCTACAAATACCATCCTGCCCCTCGGTGCTAATTGTGACTAAATGCAATATGAGACATTATCCTGTGATCATTACAGCGTACATTCATCCAAAGGCCACCTTTAGCTTAGCGGTGGTGGCGTGAAGTCATGTGACCATGCTTTACTTCCTTTATAGCCTAACGTTAGCCACCTTTAGCTTAGCGGTGGTGACCTGAAGTCATGTGACCGTGCTTTACTTCCTTTATAGCACTTCAGAAACCATATTATGTCAGCTGTAGAGTTTATACGGAGCTTACTTTCTGCAATAACCTAAAATCCAATGGAGAAATCCTATTGGCTTTTTGTTGAGAGAACCAGGGAGATGATGCCTTCAGGGTCAGCTGACAAAAATCCGTCATCCCTGCACCACTTTTTATTAAAACACAATCACCTCATGTGTTTAATGAAAGGCTTTGACAGAACTGGTACATGACCACCAGCATACATACATACAAACATCAGATCCTATTCTGTGTTAGGCATCAAATGCTCAGGTAACAATAACTAACTGCATGTTGGTATTTGTAGACAAACATCTGAGGAGGGAAAAATACTGATATTTAGTGGTTGAAGTTGATTTCTTACATTTGTAATCGTGCTGCTTTGTTGTTTTCTTTTAGGTGGGGCACGGTCTATCAGTCATTGAGCAGCAGGCAGGTGCTTATGGTTGCATTTCTCCTCTCTTTCTGCTCATTACAGACTTCTTGATAAGTCGACAGTTTCCAGATAACGCCCACACAAGAATGTAAAACAAGACCGTCGCCTTTATTTATACGGAGCCAATTCATTTGAATTAGACCCAGTTAATGAGGAAGTAATGATGGTTTATTACAACTTTAAAAGTCCAGGCCATTGTCCCTCTGACGGTGTTACTGCCCCCTTTTAGGTATTATTGCTGTGCCTGTTATTATAACAAATGTTCCTATGATATGAATGTAGTTCAGTGATAGCGGTGGCAGATTTATGACTCATCATTGGTTGTAATATATGTAACTTTTTAACCTCGATTGTAAACTAAAATTGCCTCTTTTTCAGTAGATTATTGTCAATTTTTCTTTATGAAATGACAACTGTTCCTGCAGATTTGCTTAGTTTTAGCTATGTAGTAATGCCTAATATATATATTTTCTGTGTATTGAGAGTTTGAGATTTTTCTGAATTTAAAAAAAAAAAGATTTTTTCCCCTGAAGTCAATTTTCTGAATTTACAGGAAAAAGTCAGAATTAAAATAGAAACAGTCTGAAAAATAGATAAATAATAATCTAATTAAATGATATGGCAGTACCACCACACCCTACTAAATGTAGCTTTTAAGTCAATTTCTTACAAAAAAAGGCTTGTTTTAAGTAATATTTTGGCTCATTAACAACAATTCTGATCGCCTTTTCCCCCAAATCCAATAGAAAAAATGTCCCCAAAAGAAAACCAAAGTTGTAATGAACCAGAATGATCCTTTCTTTAAGTCAAAACCAAGAACACTACTATAGAGCCTCTGTGCAAAACTCATGGCAAACAAATCCATGCATAAAGATGTAATTATCTGAAGCTGTGACGAGACCTGGACAAAAATATTTGAGTGAATGTCACGGAAAGCTCTTTTCACGTTTATATGTGTTCCTCATGAACTTCCTGCTGCGTTATATATTACTCAGAAGATGTGAGGCAGCGTGATAATGGCCTTTTGGTTACGAACGTCAGCCAACGGTCTACTTCTGCATGCAGTGCCTCTCCCCTTCAGAGAGACGACACCAGCAACAACCCTCCATGAGCCAGACGATCTCTTATATCGGGAAACATAATACTGTTGTGTTGAACTTGATCTCCTCTCACTGTGTCACTGGCTCTGGATCTTACAGTAATCCCTTTCTCCATGCTTCCACAGGCTCTTTTTTTTAAGCCTATTAAGTTGTTGCAGCACTTGGCAGAGGATCACGCTCTTTTTTGGGGCTTTCAGGTCATAAATAATGAGTGCACTTTTTAACACATTTTACAGCCGCTTTTTCAAAAACCAGTCTCTGATCCCAAACTGATGGGGAAAAAAATGGACTTAAAGGGACTGTGAGTGAGCAACAACTCGGACATCTTTGGAGGATTACTTAGGATAACTTAACCCTTAAATGAGCATTCAATATATTGATATTATCTCATTTACTTTGGACCGTATTACACCCATGCTACACTGTTAAATACCCTTATTACACCCCTATGACACATTGACATTGAACCCATGTTACACCATAATACACCCGTATTACTTACACCCATGTTACACAGTTATAAAACCCAAGCAACACCAATATTACCACCATAGTACACTGTAATTACACCGTTATTACACCCATGCTACACTGTTAAAGACCCTTATTACACCCCTATTACACATAGTCATTGAACCCATGTTACACTGTTATAAGACCCAACACCAATTGTACCACCATATTACAACACATTGTACATATGGGCACAACCTATCAAATACATGTATCCCCCAGGATGAAAAACAGCTGACAGATTACTTGTAAACGTTGACTATCTGCTACATAGCCTACAATTCTCCCGCCTTTTTTTTGTTTCACTTCCTGTCGTGGTTGCGGTTAAGATTTGCCTTATTTCCTGAAAATCGACCTCGTTGATATTGCAAACACAGGATTAGCAGAAGTTGTGTTTGTCACGGATCAGTATTTAAAATCAAACATATTATTTTTCCTGCAGGACATCCATGATGCTTTGGACAATTCAAGAATGTGTTTTGGTTTTGCTGCTCTAAGCAAAGCAAAGGATGATGGGTAATGGAGTCTTTTCCTGCCACATTAAGAGACTAAGCTTCCTGCAAAGTAGCTTCCTTTTTTTTGCCAAACATAAGGTCGATCTTGGGTTTTAAGAGATGTTTGGTTGTATTAAATTCCTTTGCACATGTGTAAATACTGTACAGCGTGTGGGGGGGGGAGGGGGGCTTAGGGGGGTACATTTGACTGTTAAAATTTGCTGTGATGGATTTAATTTGACTTCTTGGTTTGGTTCACATTATCCATGGGAAGATGTAATATATATTTACAGGTTAATACTGTTGGTGTGCTCGTGCTAACTGTCTTTCGTTTGCCAACTGTTTGTGAATGTGTGTAGCTGGTTAACAAATCAAATGGTCTTTTTCTGTCTGGGCTTTTTAAGAAATTAAGCGGTCTTCTTTTGGGACAAAAAGTAAACCTCAACATTTGAAAAGCTCTGATCCACGACTAGCTGACACCGTACTGCTTTCACTATCTCCTGAAACTCAGATATTCTGCTTAAAATATGGATTTAAGAATAAAGTGTATTTTTCTGTTAATTTCTAGATCTTTTTTCACGGAAAAATAAGCAGTTTGGAGTTGAGACACAGCTTGCTCTTTTATCCAGTAAGTTCGTTTTTCCTACTTGTCACTCAGCAATAAGATCTGCTCCCCTTCACTGAGATCTGATTATTGTGATGAATTTCATAAGCTGCTAAACTAATGAAATAGTCCTGGATCAGAGCTGCAAATTAAACATGTGTCCCGGATCAGAAGAAGACCTCCTCTCTCACTTTTGTACGAACAACTTTCTGCTCTTGTCATTGTAAAATATTTTGAAGAGAAAATTAAATGAAGTTTATCAAAAGTGGTGTTCAATTTGTCAATCACTGTTGAATTGAATTAGATAAAAAAAATGAACAATATAATAATACAAAATTATAATAAAAAAAGAAATAAAAATTGTAATAATTACATAAATAATAACACAATGTTAAATAAATACATTAAAAATAATGATACAGAAATTACGATAAAGAATACAATAAATAAAAAACATGAAATATATACTAAATGTCTGTATTTTCCGTATTTATGTATGCATTTATTTACTATTTTATTTATTTATTCATGTGTTTATTTCCAGATTTATTTATCTCTACATTTATTTATTTATCTATTTATTCCTGTATTTAATTATGTACATTACATTACATGTCACTTGTTAGATGTTTTTATCCAAAGCGACTTACATACTCAATACTGTGGACAATCCCCACAGGAGCAATTTGGGGTGAAGTTTCTCAGGGACACAACGACATGCTGACTGCAGTGGGGTTTGAACCTGTGCTCCCCTGATCCGAACACCAACGCCCTAGTCCACTGCGCCACAGCCTCCCTATTTATTTTATTAATGTTTTTATTCATACATTTATTCATGCATTTTTTTATTTACCC
The DNA here is from genome assembly GCF_000735185.1 of Notothenia coriiceps. NCBI lineage: Eukaryota > Metazoa > Chordata > Actinopteri > Perciformes > Nototheniidae > Notothenia > Notothenia coriiceps. The sequence goes on from NW_011341111.1 coordinate 7,076, forward strand.
ATATGTCATGTTCCGTCCTCCATATAAGTGAGGGTCTGAGCTCTCTTAATCCCATCGTGGTAATATGAGTGTTGTAAAACTGTGAAGTGTCAGTGGTTCCACCGATCTTTAGCTCTATCTGAAGCGGTCACGTGTTATCGAGGAGCAGCGAGGCTTCGTTTGTCATCGATGACGTCACTGGCCTAAAACGACACAAGCCTCGATACGTTCTTATTATACATCCATGCTCGATACACACTTCACCAAAAACTTCCTGGATTACTCGAACCACGATAAGCAGCCTCGGTGCAGTACGTCACATCACTACTGTTCCCTCCTTAGCTCTAGTCTCCTTGGCTGATTTCTCTAATTGATTTCACCTGACCTGATGAGGAGGAAGCTGCTCGCTCATTCAGCTGCAGGTTTGTGCTCCAACATCTCAGAAGAATACCTGTAGCTGCTCAGGTGAATCTGAAGATCTTCGTCATCTGGAGCCAAGGTGAGTTAGCAGATATAAACAAAAAAACAATATTTGAACGATGTATTTCTCATTGTTTTAATTTGTTTAGCATTTGTGTGGCAGTCAGCCCTCTGCAGGCGGAGTGAACAGCAGCTCAGCAGTGGCATCAAAGGTGTTTTACTCTGTTACTGTTGGTTTCATCTGAACGTTGCAACTTTTGACCAGTTTGAAAGTGTAATAAAGCAAAAAGTACAATTCCTCCCCCAAATCTATCGGGTACACCTTTTTAGCAAACTTGATGCCAACTTAGTGCCAACTTAGAACATTTATAGCTAAAAAACGTAATTTACACAAAATCAAACCTTTTTTTGAGTGAAAATGGTCAATTAGTTATTTTGTTTTTGCCTGAAGTTGAGATCAAATTAGCTTGATGTTTTATCACTGGTAAATGTCAACGTATTTTTGTTTACAAACTATTTCACATTATTTGTAATTCCCACGAGGATAAGAGGTGCTATACAATTGAATAAAACTCCCCAAAATTATAATTCTTCTTGCAAACGCCGTGCTATGGAACCATGCATTATTGCAGGCGTTTTGGGTAACTTGTGTGCTTTTATTCTATGTTTTTATAGTGTTTTTAATGTGTATTTCACAATGTATTGTGTTTCTAGCACTTCCTAATCCTAACACGTGGTTTATGTGGTCATTTCATATTTTATGATTCGTATGATGTTTTAATGCTTTGTCAAGCTATGTGACTATGTCTGGGAAAAGCGCTTTATAAATACATTTTACTTACTTACTTATTTCTGCTGCACTTACATGAAATAACCCCTTAAACCCTTTTATTTACAGCTCATATTCTATCAAACTTTGATGCGTTTGCTCTCCACAGATGACCGTCCTTCAGATCTTGCCGTGCTCGGTGTCTCAGTTGCTGTCTGCGTCTAAAGTCAGCAGCGACACGTTTGCACTCTGCGACCTGGAGTTCAACCAGGTGTGAGCCATCACCATCTAAAGAGGATTTCACTCTGCAAAAATGCATATCTTTTAGTTAAGATATTGGGAATTTTTTTTAAAGATATGGGACATCCTATGATGAACAAGTCAGTATAACACTTTCCAAGAACGTCAAAAAATAAGGTTTGGCCAATAAATTCAATGGAAAATGTGCAACCATGCTTTCTTGGTCACTGTTCAGAACTCCATTGAAAATCCTGGAAGTTTTAAAGCCACTCAAACACACACAGAATATCTTAAATGGCCACATTTCTGAATGTATTTTGGTTTAATGATGACTTGGGTTTGCTTCCTCAGGTGTCTGTCGTTGGCGTCGTCAGAGAGTTGGCTCCTTTTGTGAAATACGTCCAATACTGTTTGGACGACATGACGGGTCCTCCTCTGACCGTGAGGCAGTGGGTGAACTCAGAGGCCAGTAACAGATTTTTTTCCCTCAAAATTCTGACTTGTTTCTCAAAATTCAGAATTTGTGTCAAAATTCAGAATTTCCCCAAAATCTCAAAATTCTTACTTTTTCATACTTGTTCTAAAAAAAAATTGACTTTCTCAAAATTCGGACTTTTCTAAATACATACTTACCTACTTCAATATCAGGAATGGATCCATGTATTTCAGATCTTCTCCAGAATGGAAGTAATCATCACATACAGAGCATCAACTAGTTCCTGAACAGTGTCCTTCACATGCTGATATCCAAGAGAGGGAGTTACACAGTCACAAGATGGAGGAATAGAAAGCAGTATTCAATGTTTACTTCAGATTAGCTCCACGTCAGAAATGATCATGCTTGTCATATGTCTCTCTCCATAGAGGCTGAATCATCATGTTAATCACATAGCTATCATATGCCTCAAACAGTCCTGATGCTCTTCTAGGTAATCACACATCCTGTCATGTTCACATGAGATACCTTTGTTATCATGTGCACCTCTGTCCTTGAAAGAGCACATTCAGGATGTTCCCAACAAACAGGATATCTTCAGTCCAGATAACGCTGTAAACTACACTTATAATAATAATTAGGGATGTCCCGATCACCTTTTTTTGCTTCCGATCATTTGATTTTGAAAATTTGCCGATACCGATTTTTCCGATCTTTATGCAATGCATTAAGAGAAAAAAAAGAAAAAAACCATTCAAGTTGTCCCTTAAGGTTATTTTTTTATTTAAATTGGATATTCTATCCAACATGGATATAGCTTCTTTCTTTCACAGCAGCATTGGATCAGTTCAGTTGTGCAGCATTGGATCAAAACAAAATAAAGCTTTCAGTACTTGTTAGCTTACTGCTACAATTAGACACTGCGCCCTGCCCACCCTGTTGCCAGATTTGAGAGAAATAAGCAACCAGGTCTATGAAAAAAAAACGCAAAGAAGCAACACATACATGATGTTCTGTCATTTGAAACCAAAACTAAGGCCTCAGGATGACTTTAAGACTTGAACATGGTCATTTTTGTTTTGTAACATTGAATACAAAAATTAAAAAAAAAAGTATTTAAAAAAAAAAAGAAAAATA
>NW_011341112.1:0-3796 GCF_000735185.1 Notothenia coriiceps
TATTGGTAGTTGTGAAACCCCTAGCCTGGACATGTACTGGCTTAAGCAGGGGGACACGTCTGGCACTGCAGGATGAGTCCCTGGCGGCGTAGTGTGTTACTTTGTTACTTTAGTCCCAGCTCTCTGTAGGTCATTGACTAGGTCCCCCCGTGTGGTTCTGGGATCTTTGCTCATTTTGACCCCACGGGGTGAGATCTTGCATGGAGCCCCAGATCGAGGGAGATTATCAGTGGTCTTGTATGTCTTCCATTTTCTAATAATTGCTCCCACAGTTGATTTATTCACACCAAGCTGCTTACCTATTGCAGATTCAGTCTTCCCAGCCTGGTGCAGGTCTACAATTTTGTTTCTGGTGTCCTTTGACAGCTCTTTGGTCTTGGCCATAGTGGAGTTTGGAGTGTGACTGTTTGAGGTTGTGGACAGGTGTCTTTTATACTGATAACGAGTTCAAACAGGTGCCATTAATACAGTTAACAAGTGAAGGACAGAGGAGGCTCTTAAAGAAGAAGTTACAGGTCTGTGAGAGCCAGAAATCTTGTTTGTTTGTAGGTGACCAAATACTTATTTTACCGAGGAATTTACCAATTAATTCATTAAAAATCCTACAATGTGATTTCCTGGATTCTTTCCCCCCATTCTGTCTCTCATAGTTGAGGTATACCTAGAATGACAATTACAGGCCTCTCTCATCCTTTTAAGTGGGAGAACTTGCACAATTGGTGGCTGACTAAATACTTTTTTGCCCCACTGTATCTATCACAATATTTAAAAAAGGGGTTAACAATGACATTGTCACAAAAAAGGAAGGAAAGAAGGGCTAAGGGACGATGCTTATAATACAATGATAAACACACATGATGCAAAGTACGGAGAACATGAGCATGTGTGAGTGTGAATCCGTCAGTGTTGGGTATGTTGTTACCATAAGTGAAATGTGTTCACCCATGTCTGTGCACACAAAGAAGTGCCATTTGTTTTTCCGCCAGGCATTGCAAACACTCCATCACCACATGGAGACGTCTCTCAGTGGACCAGCCCACATGCTCTGCAACACAAGCAATCTGTTTAGATTGCAAGGCATGACGCTGTTTGTGTGCACGCACGTGTGCATGCATGCCTTCTGTGTTTTGACACTTATATGTCTAAGAAAAGAAATATATGTGAATCTCAACAGCAGATGGGTGCATTTGTATGTAAGACATGACAATGTGATTCTTTCTCCTCTCTAAAACTCCAACTATTCTAAAAGAAAACCAACTGCCAACACAGCCACACTGCATGTGGAGTGTGCATATCCTGTGAGGTGCACTCACCAGACGTTTCTTGAAAAGGACTTTAACAAGTGCCATTAAAAAGAAGATCAGGCGATGTAAAGGACACACAAAACAAGTCCAGTGCTGACACAGATATATGTGACGCATCAGAGAGTCACAGATTATTCTTTCAGAAAAATGCAATTTTTCTTAGAAATAAATAAGTAATATGTACACATGTATTGTGACATGAACAGCCTAATCCAAAGTTCTGCAGAGCAACAGGAAAGCCAGTGGAAACTGGATTCCTGCTGAAGGCTAGTTTGCCAGTTTGTCTCTTATTTTGTCGTCTTTAAACCAAATAAGATGATACTCTTTAAGGACCAAACTCCTCTCCCATTTATGTGATCACCCTAGAAGTAATTTACCTGAAGGATGTGTGCCATTGCGTGATGACAACAGCTTTATTATGAAAGCAACATCACAGAAACTGTAGTTCATTAGAGGAAGGATAATTGTTTTTGGGGGCATGAGATAAGGAGCTGAGGAGTGAGAATCCATTCCCTCAAAGTGCTAATAATCTAAAGGTGGCAAACTGCATATAAACTCCTTTCATTTCTTATATAGTTGGACAAATCATCTTACCAACCACGTATGTCCTAGTATCACACAGACCTTTGCTGTTGGTTATGTTGTTCTTTAACATCCAAATCTATTCAAGAAACATGGAGAATACGCCAGAGCTGGATGACCCAACATCCCGTACCTATCACCTGTGAACACTTCTGGATGGCTGCTGCTATTTTTGTCATTGTATGAAAAAAACAGTCTGTTTGTGCAGAATCGATGAAGTATAAAATATCTCTACCGTGAGTTATGTGCGTTAGCACTCTTTTGCTTAGTGCTAATTCAGAGGCTTGGCGTTAGAGTTGTGTTTTGTTTCGGTAACAATGGTTCATATTGTCTGATAGCTGAGTTTCTTCCCGTTAAGTGAGTATGACACATTAATAGTTTGTTAAATGTTAAGAAGCCCTCAGATGTTGTTTCTTGCAAGATGTTGCCCTTTAGCCCCCGGTACCGGGGGTATGGGGCTTAACACACATTTAACACAGGGCAGGAAAAGAAAAAGTACCCCATCACATTTATTTATTTAAAAATAAAAACTAGTACATTAGCCCAGGACTCTAAAGGGTTAACAATCTAGCAAGTTAATAAATAAAAAGGTATCGCTGCCCTAGAATCTGTGTGATGCGCTAAAACGTAAATTTGTGCGATGGCTGTGGAACAAAGCTGTTTTTAAAACGCTTAGCTCTAACCTCCGGCCCAAAGGAAGAAGCCTTAATTCTGTGTGCAAGGGGTCAGATTTATACACATTGCTGAAATGCTTGATGCGTTAATGTGTCATATGGCTTTAATATACAGATGTAGCGATTCATTTCAGACAGTTTGAAACGCGAGGCCCGTGATTGGTACGTGATCTGCCCTCGCTCAAGGGAAAACCTCCAGTTTGACTTGAGACCGCCCCCGTGATAGATAAATGTGATTATAATGAAGCCAGCTGCAATGGATCATTGATCCACCAAGGGGTGCAGTGGGGTTCCACACTGGAGTTCATGTGAAATAAAGTCAGATACAGTACGCTGGATGTACAGAGGAACTTTGTTAAGATCCATATGTCACGGATATCATACTCTGTGCTAAATAAGAGACATGTAATCATTTACAAAACATCACCGTGTTGTTATTTAACAAAATAATGTTGTTTAGTCGAAAAAAACGAACGGGAGGAAATGCAGCCCGGCTCTCGATTTTTAATCCTAATTTAATCGTCATCTTCACCACGATCATTTATGTTTATGTTCGCCGAATTGACATTAAATCACTGACACATATGAATATACTGTATTCAACTTCATTAAAACGTTATTAAAGTGCCTAAACTCAGTAATTCACTAAAAATATTTATATTTTAATGGAGCCTCGTCGGCAGATCAGGATCCCAACGCGCAGCGGAGGGATCTTGGTCTGCATGACGGGTGTTATTTTCCCCATAAGGAACAAGTCGCTGCAAATTATCCCGCTTATTACATGGCCACATTCTTAACAAAGTAACGACATGACTCCCAATATTAATTTAAATGCTTTTATGGATTTAGAAAATGTTTTTAGTGATTTAAAAAATAGTTGTATGTATTGAGTTAAATTGACATGCATCCGCTAAGAAAAATAGTCCGTTGTTACCGTTTGTTAAACAGTCTGAATGAAACGGCAGCTCTCAGCTGTGTATTTACACAACTAATGGCCCATCAACCACAGCTCTCTCCCCCCCCTCCCCACCTGATCTTTCTTCTCCAGCAGCTAAATTAACTGTAGGTTACTCTGAGTGACCATAGACTGTATGTGACAAGCTTACAGTTAGTGACGTAACAACACCATAAAAGCTGGTGGGTTGAAAGCAATACGGGAGGTAAAAATAACTAGAATAATTGTGATTCATTTATTGTGGCTTTTATGTTTTTAGGTATAAAATGTTATGTAATTCA
>NW_011341113.1:0-4588 GCF_000735185.1 Notothenia coriiceps
AAAGAATCCATGTATATCAGGAAACTACAATGTTTGGAAAATAGATATCAAGATATGTTTAGAGTATCAGTTAGAGTGTGTGTGTGTGTGTGTGTGTGTGTGTGTGTGTGTGTGTGTGTGTGTGTGTGTGTGTGTGTGTGTGTGACGGAGAAGTTGGTATGCACTTTTTTAGGAGTGTCATTTTAGTTTTCCTATTCCTTTCCATGTTGTGTTCCACATACTATTTATTATAAATATCTTACAGTAGTTGAAAGAGTCTTTTAAAAATATATCGATAAGCATCAATGCTAATCAACATGTAGATTATAGAATGATAGAAAAACAACATAACCTCTCCTCTGTTCAGGTCTTCCACAGCCTGCTGAAGGCCCACACCATGGAGGCTCGGGCCATCGTGCGACAGGCGATGGCCATCCTCACTCCAGCTGTTCCCGCCCGCATGGAGGACGGCCACCAGATGTTGACCCACTGGACTCGCAAAATCATCGTGGAGGAGGGACACACTGTACCACAGCTGGTCCACATACTGCACCTCATCGTGCAGCACTTCAGGGTGAGCAGATATAACAGAAATCAGTTTTGTATACACCACTTTCTGTCAGCCCATCACTGTGAGTGGTGCAGTGATTTGTTTACAAGCCAACCCGGAAGTTGGCAACAAAGGAACAAATGGACGACAAAAGCCAATGTGATTTTCAAAAAATCAAACATCTTTTTTTAGTGCAATCGCCAGAAGTGAGAAGCAAGTCACCACCGCTAAGCTAACGGCAGCTAATGCACAGTTTCATTTAGCAACTTTTTAGGAAACGCATTCTTTAAGATGCGACAAATCTTAAAATCTTGTAAGCTTGAGTTAATCACAGATCTTAGGTCAGGTATCGAACCAAAAAACGGGTAAAAAAAAAACTAACGGAAACAAAAATGCTGACTAATTCCCGGGTTAAAGACTCATTCCTGCACTCTGTCTTGGATGTGTTGATACCCAGCGGTTTTCATTTGGCTGGCTGGGCCGTACGGAATAATCCAAACAAATGCTGCCCTATTTATACCACCTTTTCAAGGATAACTAATTACTGACTATCAAATGTCACTGTCTCACTCATTTCCTGTGAACCAGGGTTAGCTGGGAATCATGCAAATCCCCGACCAGCCTCCCTGCTCAGTGTGGCTTCGGCAATTTCAGAGAACCACATGTGGGGGAAAACAGCTGAGGAGCTATTTTTACTGATTATCTGAGTGCCCTGAATTAAATGATGCCTCTTAACCGGGCCTAATAGGAATGGAGCATCATCATTAAAAGTTGGATCATCTTGTCTGACCCAGTTTATCGTTTTTTCTGACTAGTTGATTCACCAAATTTGAGTTTGAAATTGACAGTGCCTCCTAATCAAAAACAGGATCAGATCTAGGCAGCAGTGCTAACAGTGAGCCACCTTTTAATCGCCTTAATGCAGGCACTTCCAAGTGCTCAGAGCTTGTACTTAAGTAAAAGTAGGAGTATCACAGGCCACGCCTACTCTGGCACCACCAGCTAAAGGATGGTTGTCCTTTTTTCTTTTGCCTTCCTCCTCAAACTTCACACACACTTTCTGCCCTCTCGCCCCGTCCGGCTGCTGTCCGCTGCCTCCCCGGGTCAGAGAGCGAGGGTCTCTCAGCAGAAGACTGACGTTCCCTTCCGCTTCCCTCTGTCTCACTGACAGGCTGCTCTCACTGGGCCAGATGACTAATCTAATGTAATCACATCAGCATAATTACGCTGGGGAGCAGATAATGACAGACAGATGAGAGACCTTGTGTGTGTGTGTGTTAGATAAAGAAATGGTGTTTGTGTGTGTGCACACGTGATGGACAGGGCTTAGCCACGCTGTCATTAAGGGCCTGTGAAGCCGCGCTCTATCGTCTATAATTACCCTCAAAGTGAGAGGCTTTAATATTCTCTGACACTGGCAGATAGACACCTCATCTCTTGCTCTCTTGTCAGCGCGTTTGGAGAGTCCCGGTTCGGTTTGCGATGAAGCTAAGTGACTCTTGAGTGTGACGCTTGAGTGTGAATTCTCAGGGCTAAGTGTGTCATCATGTCCTTCAGACTAAGTGGGAATACAACTTTAGAGTTTTGCCTCTTCTGACTCAGTGGCTCAAAGTGATTGGGAATTATCACCCTAAAATCTGGAGCGAAGAATTGGCAATGTTAAAAAATTCAATTCTCCCCAAAAACAAAAGCAGTGGCTTTTGGAATCACGTTTATAGCATTCGTGATTATGATGCTCCTCGGGCCATCTGACCTCTGATTGGAAGAATTACCCCAAAACACCCCTCTTAATTGCTTTTTGGATGGTTGCTAAGGCAGTCGCAGCTATTGTAATTCATATGTGGTCATTTAACTGGAAGCTGGGGGAAGTCAGAGGTTGCTCCCAAAACAAGTTTGCCAAACCAGAAATATCAAACCAATGTGAATTGAATATGCAGAACTTGGATTCTTCATTTCATCACATTTTGGGAAACGTATGCAGTTTGTCTTTTTCAAATCTATTTTGCAGTGTAGACGCTTAAGTTGTGCTTGTTTGTAAAGTAAGGAATATAAAATAAAAAATGTCCCCAAGCATTTACATTTTATGTAGAGGTTTTTTGTTCTTTAAGTACTGCTCTGTCATCTGTTCAGCCTTTCTCACTATCCTTCTTTTGAACTCTGCCATCGGCATCACTGACCATCTGGCGTCAGAGCTTTAGGAGAAGAACATGCAGTCAAGTCTAACAAGGCACTCTGTGTTTAGAATACCAAGTATGGAAGCTTTCACGCAGCAGATTGTACAATTCTTGAAGTTTAATCACTTTTTATTATTATTTTATCCGACTGATTTAACGTATCATCGATTCCTCTGTTATTAACGCACTGCTGTGTCCTTCCAGGTGTACTACCCAGTGCGCCACCACCTGGTTCAGCACATGATCAGCGCCATGCAGCGCCTGGGCTTCACCCCCAGTGTCACCATCGAGCAGAGGAAGCTGGCCGTGGATCTGGCTGAAGTGGTCATCAAGTGGGAGTTACAGAGGATCAAAGACCAGCTGGTGTGTTCATGGATTTATCGTAACAAACATTCAGGAGGCTGTCTACGTGCAGTTTTTATTTCCTTATGAGTGTGTGAACAACAGCAGTGTTTTAAGGCGCCTTGTTGAAATGACTATGAATGCCTTAACTTCTCTCTATTCTTTATTCTACGTGTTTCTAATAATCACTGCTGACATGCTTATTATGTCACAAGAAAGGGCCATTTATCAAACATTGTCTTAGTCCATAAATACTGCTGTGGTCAGAAACTACAGCACATATACTCTTTGGTTTCATTCAGCTGTAATAATGTAATGCTCCTCTTCACTTCCTCTATATACACTTTTTGCACTACATTTTATTTAGTTTTTTGTATTTTATTATATATGTTGGAGCAGCTCAGGTCAGAAGAATGTCATTGCCATTTCTACACTTTAACTTTGTGCATTTAAACCTTTGAATCTCCTGACTGTCCAGCCGGATTCGGATGCTGAAGCTGTGGCTGGTGGTGAGGGGACGAGCGGGGGGGCAGTGAAACGAGCTCTGTCTCTGGAAGCTTCTTCTTCCTCTGCTGTCACTGCTCCTGGAGGAGGAGGAGGAGGAGTAGGAGGAGGAGCTGGAGCTGCTGCTGCTGCTGCTGCTGGACCGGACGCCAAGAGGTTCCGCACGGCAACAGGAGCTCCATCAGCGGTGAGTTTGTTTAGGAAAAGAGTTTAGGACAGGATCCAGTGGCCGGTCACTTTGTCCATGGATTCGCTTTATAGTGGGTAACTCTCTGGCCTAATTCCAAACCGTCCCCTACACACTCCCACTCTGTGAAAGAGGGAACTCCATCTGTAGTGACACTCACAGCTAAATGAGGCTCCTTTTTCAAGAGCTGCAAGATTTTGGGCTAGCTTCCCTCCCTCCGACAGAAACCAAAACATATGTTTAGCCTTTAACCCTTATATTGTTTTGGGGTCTCCCGTGACCCGTTTCAAGTTAAAATGATATAATAACTACGCTCTAGTTTTTGTATCTGAACAAGGCTTCATGGTATCCTCCACCACAGATATATAAACACTACAAAACTGATTTTGACAATTTTGGCCAAATCTGAAGGTCTCTAAAAAAAAAAAGTGTATAATTCGGTGTTGGGGTCTGGGGAGACCCAGCAGAATTGTTTTGGGTGACTCGAGGTCAAATTTGTCCCAATCAAGATTCATCTTTGACTTTAGACATAATACATATGAAGTTGATTTATTCTCCTTAACTATTGTAGAATACTTTAGGGTGATCCTTACGGCCCGTCCACACAGTGGCGTGCGTTGAAAGCTTCACCATTCACTTTGAATGGGTTGACGTCACTTTTCGCCGAACTGCATTGTGGGAAGCGGAGCTTTGCTGGCGTGGCTCGCTGCAAAAGTTGAGCAATGTTCAACTTTTGAAGCCTCGGCAGAAGGGTCAGCCAATCGAATCATATGCCAGTACAAGCTCTAGCCAATCAAACCGCTGCTTGTGTGTCAGGGGCGGGAGATTCATGTGATTGGTTGTTGGTCGAGT
>NW_011341114.1:0-1766 GCF_000735185.1 Notothenia coriiceps
AACGTCAACGTAGCTATAATTTATGCTTTGCTTACATGTTCGCATAACTTGTAAGTTTACTGACATTTACATACCTTGTTCACCTGGCTCAGGTGGTGGCTCTGGGGTTGTTGTGTGAGCCACCACTTGAGAATTGACGTCTTTTTTATTAAAAAAAGGTCTATTGTCCATCTTCAGAAACTCCGCGTCTGCTGCTGACAGTTTAAAGTTTAAACACTGTCACAGAGGAGAGGTACGTACCTGTCAGCCAATAAAACACGTTTATTTCCATGCAACTCTCTGATTGGTCTGGTGGTGTCTTGCCTCTGTTGCATTCACTAAACACGGGAAATTACAATTCTGCCGTCCTCTAGGTAAAGTACGGTTAATGTATTATATTATTGAGGGAGAATTTGTCCGGGGCTTTAGGCGACGCCCATGCTTGGTATTACCCTTGTGTTTTGTTTTGGTAAAAATGGTTCATATCTTCAGTTAGCTGAGATTCTTAATCTGGTGCTACACATTAATAGTTTCATAAATGTTAAGAAGCCCTGAGACACAGTCTCGAAAAAAAACGGTGGGGGGGGGTCCACTGGGGGGACCGCCGTGCTTAAGAGGTTAAAGAGGGTTTCATCCCTCCGATTCTATCTATTCTGTAAGTGGAAAGACATCCAAAAGACAGATTTAGATGTTTATTTTCTTTACTTTGTCTATTTGTGTCTATAGTTTTGCTAAATGTAACATAGCATTAGATCATTTTATACCATTTTCTTCAAAATAGTTTATTTATTCTTCAAAGCAGAAATCTAGACGCTCCAGTTTCATTCTTACATACACATATTCTGAAAAGCTTCTACAGGGGTTTGTTCACATCTTCACTCACAGCCATATTTATAGAGCTTTTTTTTCTCAAACACGAATAAAATAAATATTTGTGTAGGTTTGATTTAGAGAGTGATTGAAAGACATATCCAAAATTCCCTCTGAAATTGAAAGACTTTTGAATTTTAACAATGTTAAGCAGTATTCGTGTTCCTGGCATCATCTAATGACCAAAATGATGGCAGAATAAGAAAATGCTTCATTTAATGTAAATATGTGAATGTGTGTCAGCAACACACAACACTTCAAATTCAAACAGGCACCACTGAACAACCTGATTGTAGTGCCTGTAGAGGGGATAGGCCTGCAGAGGGGGAGGGGCCAGGATACATAAGGATATAGCACACTGGGGCTGCGTTTCACTTTGGTTAAATTGATTCCTTGCGTCCCTCACTTGCGTCGTTTCCCTGCGACTAGTCCCTCCCACCAGGGAAGCATGGAGAGACGCAAGGAAACGAGAAGCAGGGAAATTAGTTTTAAGAAGCGACGTCCGTTTGTGATGACGCTGCAGAGCTGTGTTGTGTTCTGATATACTCCTGCCAATAGGGGACGCAGTGTAACCAGAGTAACATACAATGTTGAGAGAATAAGTGTATGCCCGGGAGTTGATGCTGTGGCGGTTAAGCATGAACAACAGTAAAGAGCTTAGTACCCGTATCCTCTGTCCCTTGCTTCATTAATGTATTTTTACTAATACATAAACACATGCATTGTTCCATCTGTCGAGCTAAGATATACATACATATATCTTAGCTCTTAGCTTGACATGCACGCTCAGTTAACATACACATACACATATATATATATATATATATTATTTATGTATTCCATTCCTTTAAATTGAATATTTAAAATACAAATTAACGAAATAAACACAATTACACTGCTCTAAACAGCCAAACAAC
>NW_011341115.1:0-2814 GCF_000735185.1 Notothenia coriiceps
GCCTTTTTTTAAATTCATCGAGACAGTAATTAAAGGCCACATGTGGAGCTGCAGCGAGCTGTTTAGTGGAGAAAGTGAATACTGCTGAGTAAAACATACTTTACAGAGATGCTGTATGCGAAACCAATGTGAGTTTGGAAAATTGCACAGTATTTTTCTATTTTAGTATACCTCAACAATGGAATTATGATCAGTGGAAATGGCCATGACACCTCTCCTTTAAGGTCTGAGTTTGTCCGCCACGTTGGCCTACGGTGGAAATTAAACACCGATCAGTAAATGAATGAAGTGGAAGGTTTGCATATAAATAAAACTCTGCTACAGCATCACTGTCACATCACCAGCCGCTGTTACTATTGAAACAGATTATGCCACATCTGAAGAATTAATCAGACAAATTGACATTTTACTGAAGGGACATTATGTAGCCACTTTAGTTTAGTGGAATACATAAAGTAAACCTTCAACATTCTTTGAGGTCACAGTGGGGGCGTTCTTATTTTCCCAGGTTCCTGCATTCCCCAGATTCACATAATGCGACGATGACCAGTTTTGTATTACCTAACATGACACAGCTATTGTGGGAACTTATCTTATTCTTTATGTTCCCAAGTTTAGAGCTTTCAACATAAATGCCCTACATTTCAGGGAACTTATCGAAATGATGGAGTAATGGAATGAGCAGAACTCACAGATGAATGCTTCCTTAGGTGAAAACTTGCTCAGTATATTTTTGTAACGCCTGTAGCACCTAACATCTGTTTCATTAAAAAAATAGAATGATATGACTTATGTATCTAATAGGTTTTGGCTATTTCTTTTGCATTTATTTATTGTCGATTTTAGAACACCTGGTTTGATTTGCTGAGCATCACATATGATCCAGCGAGATCATTCCTTTCTAATACAAAAAAAAAAGGACTAAACCCTTTTGTGTGTTATTGAGGATTAAACCTGATCAGGAGTTTAGGTTAAGTTTAAGTAAAATGTTCAATATAAAATCAAATTTAAAGCCATTGGTTTTATTGTATTTACATGGCTGTTTTTGAAACCTTGTTCCAATAATTGACTGCATTATGACATACTTGAAAAGGGTACCGTAACCCTAACCCAAAAAACTATTGGATTTTGAATGTGTGTGAACACAATTTTGAACAGGGGAAAACATGGAAACGCTCCTGTAACTTTCCCTTCCATGAACTGTCACCCTTCGCTCTGCTCTAATGTGTCGACATGTCAGTTGCATTACAAACTGAGACATTGGATCTTGCACAAACTTGACGTGCCTTCTTTCATTTTCATTCCTAGTATTGTGCTACTTGAATAATTTGACTCATAACTCTAAAATGATTCCAGCCCAAGTCGATTTTATCAGGAAGGCTGCTTATTAACTGTGACAATGATTATAAATGTAGGGCAAGTAAATAAAATAATGGTTTAATGTTTTTTGAGCTGTCAGACGTTTTTTTTCCGTCATGTCAGACAGCATGCATAATTCATTGTAGGAACAAACATGACTGGCACAGATATGATTTAGAGCAGAGAAGGCCCAGCATAAAGAGATTAGAAAAATATGGCCTCCAAAAAATGATGAGTGCTAGTAGAACCATTTAAGAAGAAAAAAAGCTCTTGGTGCTCCGGATTTACATTCATTGTGATATCATGCTGATTACCTATTCTTCTTCCTTCCTCTTTACGGAAAGCTCATGTGAGCATTTGCAACAATGGGGCATGATGACAGAGATACGAGTAATTCATTTTATTATCAGTACTTATTTGAATCTTTATGTGACTTTACCATTTTAGATTAATTTCAGCAACATGACCACTGACAAAATAGAAGATATGTTTTACAAATTCATTCAGGAATATATTGATGCATACCATTTGTCAACTGTAAAAAGGGTTGCGTTCATATCATGTTTTATTATTGAGTTTAATGTCATCTCAAAACTCAAGCTGCCTACCCCATCTTTCACCCACATCCCTTTCTCACCAAATCCCTCAGAATGTCTCTTCATCCCTTCCTTCCTACATCCCTTGGACTCTATATTTATCAGACACAAGTATGGGCACGAGCAAAAAATAGGACTCAAGAGCACAACCAGGCAAAAAGGTCTTTAGTCAAGCGTTTAATCCAAAAGGTAAAAATAAAACAGGCAATGATCAAAAAATGTACTGACTGGAAGCAACGAAAAACTAAGTTGGCGGAAAACTACTAAAGAAGCAACAAAAAAGGTTAAGCAGCTAGAACAATAGCTTACGTCAGGAGAGTAACATGGAGCACTTTCTGCTATACAGACAAGACGAAATGGCACTGACCAAGGAAACAGCACAGACTAAATACACAGGTGAGGAGTAATGATTAGGGACAGCTGAGGCTCTTAGAGGCCAGGCAGGTGATTAACAGGGAGCGAAAATACACAGGTGAGGAATGAGGCGATCAGCCAGGGCCAGGATGTGACAATATTTCGTCCCTTCTTTTATCCATTCATGCCTCCTTCCCTACATCCCTCATAGCTTCTCTTCAACCCTCCATCCCACAAACTCTAAAAACGATGACTCAACTATAGAGAAATACTAAATTAGAGTAACTCATACTGTATCTATTGAGTTTCAACGGTAAAGTTTAAAAAATGAACCCACGTCTGGACTCTGCGAAACCCCATGTGGAGTTGGAGCAACCTGCATTCATCCTGGAAGCGGATAACTTGATAGCAGTGGAATAACAGGATTTTAACTTAATAATCTATCAAGTTATCTTGTAAGTAGCCATTTTTGTTCAGCTTAATTTAAAACAGCTGCTTACTGCAT
>NW_011341116.1:0-3114 GCF_000735185.1 Notothenia coriiceps
GACGTATGTGAGAATGCAACTGTCCAATTCATTTGGACTGGACACTAAAGAAACTTTAACCTACCAGGGGCCTCATTTATAATGCCTTGCGTAGGATTCACGTGGGAAGGTTGCTTACGTAGTACAAAGCACAAAAATAGGTACAGACATTTTCCGACATTTTCCGATTCACAAAACATTGTGTACCGGCGAGGGAAGTGCGTACGGCACCTCCTACGCCGGTTTCCCTTTATAAATCACGATCGACTCGAAATGCGGCGTAGCTTTTGCGGGCTTCACGTAACGCCCATATTTGCCTATAAATAGTCAAAGAAACGCCCATTCATTCATTCATTTTGACTGACTGCATGGAGAAGATCGCAGGAAATGACGACAACTAAAAAAAAAACATCTCACACCGTGTCAGATTGTGATTATTTTGCCGAGGTGGAGATAAATCATATTGTTTGGTGGATGCAGTTTGAACCAGAGTAGCAGCATGGAGGTCGGATCGTCACCAAAATAAATAAATAAGTGGTCCGAAAAAGGTTAATGACAAAAAAAATACACATAGCCTTCCTCAGGCAGTGTGTTTGTACCGGGGACAGGAGACACCCCCCCCTTGATGAGAAACTGTAAGAAATTATCAGGGGATATCCCTCCGGAGTGGAGTCATGACGGCTGGATCTGCATTATGTTTTTGTATTTGGCGGTTTGTGTCCCAGCTGTCGATCAGCTGTGCGCAGCGTCTCCACTGCAGCCTGTGCATCTCAACCCCCCTCCGCCGCAACTCTATATCCACCAGTTAAGGGAAATACAACTAATGTGTTGTGTTATATTAGCTGTACAATTGACCACATATGGTGCTCTTAGTTTCCATACCTCCTGTGTTTTACGAGCGACTTATCAAGTCTTGGCAAACGGCATAAAACACGATTAAACATATTAAACATATATAAAACCATGCTCGTATCTACAACCTATAGAAACGCAAAACGGCGTCATTTAGACGTAATTCTGCTTACCGCATCATTTATGAGAAAACATTTCATAACATTAACACAACATATTCGAGGCGGTTTTAAATAACATATCCGTATTTATTTATTTCTCCCAGTTATGTTTTTGTGTGCACTGAGGAGTCTCAAACAGGCGTTTGTTAAATCATTTTAAGATTGGCTTTAATCAATGTTTGAAAATGAATTCTTCATATATGATAAATGAGAGATAACATTTTATTTATGGTATTATTTCCACATATTTCCCTCCATTCTTCCTTCTGCCAACGGTGTCGCAGTTTCTCGTCTCTCCCGTTTTTGTGCTTAGTGCGTACGCATGGGTTAGAGTTTGCGTGGAGGACCGCACATTTTCTCGTCAAGTTAGTATTTTATAAATCGCAAACATTGCGTAGAAACTGGCGTACGCCATTTTTTGAGCATATATCCCTTTATAAATTAGGCCCCTGGACTACTACTGCTGGTCAATGCAAAAGTTCTTGTAAATCCCATTTACCGGCAACAAACACCGCCAAGTGTTTCTGTCCTGTCGAAGAAAGCAACAGTAAACTAAATATTAAACAATGATTTACTTTCTGAATGACTGAAAAGGAATAATCCCTTTGAGCAGCAGATGGCAAGCAGCATCTATCTATTAGGACATGCATATCTATCAGAAACTGCTTGGTCCTTACAGGGATGACACTATTATTAGGATAAATAAGATGAAACATCAGCAACCACAGAGCTGCAGGCAAAACTGGAGAGTGCTTTAGGGCAGTGGTTCTCAACTGGTGGGTCGCGGACCCGTTTCGAGTGGGTCGCAGATGTGTGAGTGAAGAAATATTTGGGGAAAAAAATGATTTTTCTTTTTTTTGGGGGGGGGGAAAAAAGTAAAAACCTTTATTTTTGAAGGCCCGATTTTCTCGCGGGCTGCGGTGCGCAGTAATCAGCAGCGAACAGCTTCAACACGTGTATTTAGGTTTTATTCACGGCATTCATTTTGTTATTCTACAGTATTGTTGTTTTATAGTTATTTGTTAATGTATATAACCAATGTGTGTTCTTTGAAATTGAAAAGCATTGTGTTTGTTACTTTCATTGCAGTTGTATCTTAACCTGTTAATCACTGAGCCTGTTTTTCAGGTCTCAGGCTCGAAATTGACATTTCCAGAACAAATGACCATAACTACACTTCTAAAAGGAGAAAGTTAATATTTGTTCTCAAAGTAATGATAAACCTGTGAGTTGGATGTAGAAAAGTCAGAATCAATATAGATATTTTTTATTTTAAAGAAAATTCAGATTGAACATAAAAACTGTAAATTATAGTGTCCGTCCAAAAATTATTTTTTACTTATAATAATAGATTTATTTTGTTAGCGCTTTTACAGGTGCTCAAAGACGCTTTACAGATATAGTGAAAAGAAAAGAACAACAAATAAATATATATAGTTAAAGTTAAAGTCAAATAATACAAAAACAATTACACATTAAAGGCCAGATTGAAGAGGTGAGTTTTTGTGAGTTTTTTGAAGGTGGTGAGGTCGGTGCAGTCTCTGATGGGTTCTGGGAGTGAGTTCCAGAGGGAGGGGGCAGCGACGGAGAATGCTCTGTCCCCCCAGGTCCGGTGATTGATGCGGGTGGGGATGGATAGGAGGTTGGCTTCTGATGAGCGGAGGCAGCGGGAAGGGGTTTGGTGGTGCAGCAGGTCTGTGAGGTAGGGGGGGGGCTGATTGTTCAGGGCTTTGTCAGTAATCAGGAGGATTTTGAAGTTGATTCTTTGACGGACGGGGAGCCAGTGGAGGTTCTGGAGGGCGGGAGTAATGTGGTCTCGGGAGCGGGTGTGGGTGAGGACGCGGGCAGCAGAGTTCTGGATATGTTGGAGTTTATTGAGGAGGTTGGATGGTATGCCGTAGAGCAATCTGGTGCACTTTGAGAGCAACATCAGGAGATCTACACCCATATGAAACAGAACTGTAAGCAGATTTATTTTTCTTTATGGATATTTTACAAATCACCCCTTTCAAACTTTATTCTTGTTTATTAATAAAAACTTTTTGTTACTGTCATATAGTATTTTATACCTGTTTTTGTATAACTATAATGATCATATAAAGATGTGCCTTTACCTCACTGG
>NW_011341117.1:0-4380 GCF_000735185.1 Notothenia coriiceps
AAAAAAAAGGGATGCACTTGACTAGTTCATTTAATGTATTAGTATCTATTAACACTATGTAAGCAAGAGTTATTTGTAGTGATTCCTTGACAAAGTATTGTGTGGCCCACAAACCCCCTGTGATTTTCCTATTTGGCCCACTTGCTAATGAAGTTGAATAGCCCTGCTCTACAGATTACTCTTTCGAATGGTTAAAGAAAGATTTCCTTACCCCTTTTAGGCCTTGATTTTTGCCGTGGGAGTCCTACATTTTGTGGGAGGTCGTTAATGTTTGTGTGGTTTTCTGTCTTTATTTTACGTCTTAAATGTGTATAAATATAGTATCATTGCCAAACTTGTAAATTGTCCTAGTCTTGTTGGAGGTCTCACAGCACTCAATAGAGGTCCCATTAGTAACCAGCCCGCCCCTTTAATTAAGCCACGCCCTCTTCAATAAGTAATGAAGTGTTTGTCATAGATGTACAGTGTACTCAATTGTGTGTTGGTGAGGCTATGTGTGTGAAAATGAGGATGTATGAGTATGTAGCTGCATCCATTGCAGCTGGCTTTGGATCAGGAGGTAAAGTAGTCGTCCAATTAGAAGGTCAGTGGTCTGATCCCTGGCCCCTGTATGTTAAAGTCATTCTGAGCAAGATACTGAATCTATATTATTCATGATGGCATGGCCTGGTGTGTAAGTGTGTGTGAATTGTAAGTGTGGCATTTGTAGCATGTGCATGAATGGGTTTGAATGGGTGAAAGCGATTTGAGTGGTTTGAAAAAGTTCCATATAAATGCAGTCCATTAACCAATTCGCTAATTTATTTACAAGTCTATATAAACCCATTAGGATAATTTGTTCCAATTGGTGAGCTTAATCATCTTTATTTGACTCATTTTGGTAACAGTGGGGATCTTGTCCACGCTGTGAGTGAGTTTTGGCCATTCCTTTTTTCTTGCAGAAAATAAAAGGTAATTCATACACACTCTATTTTCGTATCAGCAAAAGAAACATCAGTGCAGCCGATACAAAAAACTGCTTCTTCTCACAAATCTTCAGGCTCTTACTTAAATCTGCACACTGCAAATAAAACTTCCTATAAGCCTTTTTGCTGCTCGAAATCCTCTGGCAGGGCTCCCCTAATGGATCCAAAATCTTGACTTGTCACTTAAGCCGACCTAGCCTTTGCTGTTGAACTCAAACTTAATGTGTAAAATATAAGAGCTTCTCTGGCTACAATAACATGAGTGAATGTGTTAATGACGAGATGAAAGGTCCTTCATCCACTCAGAAAGCACTAGAACTTGTACAGTAATGTGTAATCTCATCCCCTGGGTTTTTCACAGGCTTTTTATGCACTTTGATCTTGGAAGAGTTCTAGATCAGACAGTCGCACCACAGAGAGCTAAGTTAGCACCGTGCTCATTCCTCAGCACTGAATCCTTTAGATAGTTACCCTTCTTACCCTTATCTACCAATATTTCTGTTCCCTACCCTACACCCTTTTTTCTATCATGGCTTGTGTCGTTACCCCTTCAATTTCCACCCCACTGTTTACGCCCTTCACTTCTTACACAGTCCATTATCCTTATCCATTAGAATGTTTCTGATTCTTCCAATTCCCAATTGTTTTTTAGATATTTCTGTCACTCTCAGGTCCTTTTTACTTGAATTCCTGTCTTCCTGTTTTCTTTTCATCTATTTTTCTTTTCCTTCTACCACACAAAGATGTCAACAAGATTCAATCTTGAGGCAGCCTATCTGGATGATGGTCTAACTTGGCGTTCAGACGTCAACCTCCATTTGTTAACCGTAACAACACCATGGTAACAGTGATAATATCATAACTGTGTTTCTGCTTTATGGCTGAATTTGTATTCTTTTTTGTAGACGCAGGGTCAATAAACTGGCACATCGAGGGTGATATTAAGCTGACTTCCCAGAGGAGTGTTTTTCTCAACAAAAAAAAGAAAGATCTATGATACTTAAAGCAACCTCGGTTTTTCTGTTAATATGTCATGGTCCACATCATTTAGATCCCAGTCAACGGCGCTTGGTTTTATTAGCTTCTGTCAGCTGCTTTCTGCTAGAAAAGTTCATTATTTCACCATCTGGTGCTTTACATGTTTCACAGAGGGAATCACAGGCAGAGAATCGGCCTTTTGGAACTCATAAATTAGACTAAATTATTAGTCAAAGCCTATAATTGAGTTTTTGAATGTAAAACAGTCATGCTCTGTGCCAAGCCTTGGAAAGCATAATCATTATGATTTTTTACAGGGCATACTAATCCCACATGCATCTTACTGAGAGGATAAATGTGAATAAATGAAGGAGCCTGTATGAGCACATGCATTTTAATTTCAGTCGCTGTCCAACTTTCAATCAAAAGGGGCGTTTTTCATAAATCAAGCCCACACGTCCCCGTCTTGACAATCACTTCTTCGACTCCCTGCCTCAGCTTCTACTGATCGTCAGGGACAACGCACTATGGAGACATGCTGTGCTCCACCACTAAAGGTCCAAAGATAATGATAATGTATATGCTTTTAAAATGAATTTACACAGGATTCTTCAGAAGCTTGGATGATGGTGTGCTCTAATTACTCCACATTATAGTTTTCTAATCAACATCTTACAGCACATCATGCGGAAAATGGCTAAAGGAAGACCATAATGGCACAGATATGGCTTGGCCCGTGTGATGTAACCTGGCAACAGACACCTGCCAACATGTATGAAAGTAAGATGGGTGGTTCAGGTGTTTTATCCTTCTAATGTTGAAAAAGTATATTGGAGAAAATCCATCTTCATACATTAGTAATCTAATATCTTATTTCCACAGGCTTTACAGTGATATCACGTTCCACTTCCTATATTCAGTTTACATATATTTACCACACAGAGGAGGGTTGCATTTTGCACTTGGTTGCAATCGAATTTGAAGTAAAGTAATGTTTACCAATGGTTTGTCTGTTTTCTTGAAAACTCAATGTAATGCAGGTTAAAGTTCTCTCTGTTTTCCTTCAGTGACTCTCTCTCACATACCATAACAAGGTTGACCCATGGGGCAGCAGCACATCAATGAACCATGCAACAAGAGGAGCCTGTCAATAGGATATGCATGCATGATTGTGTCACACACAGTGAGAGAAGTGGTCCTGTTAGAGGCTTGAGGTTGACAGCAAGTGAAGTTAGTGACAGGCTTTTTGACAAGCGTAGAAATATAAATATTGATCTGTGTCACTTCCAGTCATTTTGGCTTGCAACACGGTAGTATGCACACCAGAAAATGATTTTTTCAATAACAGTTTTTCAACATCACAATAACTTTTTATTTTACTTTGAACGGCTTGGTGTCTGAGTGTCAAAATAAAAGAAAACCAAACAAAGAAAAATGTCCTGATTTGTTGGTGAACAATGCCTCACAGAGAGCTCTCATCCCGGCTGACAGCAAGTCTAGACATGATTTGACAGCTAGTCCAAAACGCAGCTGCACGTCTTCTGACTGCACAAAAAGCGTGACCACATCACCCCAATTCTGGCCTCACTGCACTGGCTTCCAATTCGGGTCCGAATTTATTTTAAAATCCTTTTATTTGTTTTCAAAGCCCTAAATAGGCTGGCTCCAGCCTATATAGCCGAATTCCTCCATCGCTACACCCCAGCCAGAGCTTTAAGGTCTGCTGACCAGCTGTTGCTGATAGTGCCCAAGACCAGGCTCAAAACCCGAGGGCACCGAGCCTTCGCAGCAGCTGGCCCCAGGCTCTGGAACACTCTGCCCCTCAATGTGAGGTCACTAGGGTTTTTTAAATCCTCACTAGTCAGAGTGGAGTATGACACCTGACCCTCTGTTTTTGTTTTTTATATTTCTGCTGTAAATTATTGTCTTATATTGTGATTGTAGCAGTGGCGAACCGTCAGAGCCTTCAAGGTATTCAGAGAATACCCTGGAACACTCAGATAAAACAAACAAAAATTCGATTTAATTATATAAATAAATGTATATAAAATGACTAAATGAGAATCGTATCTGTGTTGTTGATCTGTAATATTAGTGTTACGTTGATTTGTTTGTCCTTCTCGGACCATGCACTACGCATTTCAGTGGTTTTGTGTTAAAAAAAAGAAGCAACCAATCAGATCTTGTTCTGGGTTTCTGGGTAGAATATCATTCAACCAATGTATTCTACATCCTTGATAGAATGCCCTGGCCGTTGCACTGAATGAGAGCGTACGTTTGAACTGAAAGTTTGATCAACCAATCATATATTGATGTGTAGCCAATGGACGTATCCCTTTCAGTAGTTTCCCTCGGTTCCAGGGTACTCTAGAAGGCCCGCTAGTTAACTGGCTCGAGACAGATGGGCGGTGTGTGTGTGTCTACAGAGGTCCAGTTG
>NW_011341118.1:0-1740 GCF_000735185.1 Notothenia coriiceps
CTCTCTCAAACACAGGCAAACACACACACACACACACACTTTCTCTCTCTCAAACACAAACCACACACACACACACACACACACACACACACACACACACACACACACACACACACACACACACACACACACAGCTGTAGTGTCTTCACGGATAAAGTGATCATAGTTGACTAAAAGCAGATTTTAAGATAATTGTTGGTGATAAAAATAACACTTGATGATTCCAGATGAGCTTTTTTCCTCCTATATAATGTTTCTAACGTTTATCTTTTCGTAATAATGTTGAGGTTTGGACCAAACATTGCAAAGGTGTCACTTTAGGGTCATGTCCCACTATCTTTACAAACCAAAATGTTTGGAGCCAGCTCATTCATCTCAGAAAATATCCTGTCTGTTTTTCTGAAAATAGCTTTTCCTAAAATATCACCGTCCTCCTTGGTCTTTATTATTTATGCTTTCAACCTTAACTCACCCCAGTTCCCCCCCGGAGTTCATGGACAAACATGCTGAGGACACTCTGTGCTTTCCTCTGAAGCGTTAACGTTTAAATAGACCTGATCAGACTGTGTGTACTTTATTACAAGAGAACATGTTTTCTGTCCACATGCAGCTCAGACTTGAACACATCATTATTCTTGAGCTCTCCATGTTGTAATGTTCACAGAGCTCTTCATCTCTCTCATACTGCTGTGCTGCAGCACCTCTTTCCCCCCTCTGCCTGAAACCAGAGCTGCTCTGATTGGTTAGCTGGTGTATCTGTTGTGATTGTGTTAGATTCAATGTTTTGGCAGAAACAACAACATTCACTCCGATTTGACCGGCATGTTTAACAACAGAGGGGTTTCCTACATCAATGTATTGATATTCCTTTAGTTCAGAAAGGTCCAGTGGTTAATGTTGTGATATTTCAGCAGAAAAAGATGTTAAATCGCCCCGAGAAAAGAGCTGCAAACCCTCTGTAACCCGACAGAAGTTCAGGCTGTAGTGGAGCCTGCATATTTCTCCGTTAAAACTTGAC
Source organism: Notothenia coriiceps (assembly GCF_000735185.1). Classification (NCBI taxonomy): domain Eukaryota; kingdom Metazoa; phylum Chordata; class Actinopteri; order Perciformes; family Nototheniidae; genus Notothenia; species Notothenia coriiceps. The sequence continues at coordinate 1,019 of NW_011341118.1, forward strand.
ACCAGCGCTTCAGAGTTCAAGTGTTTAGTGGAGAAGCAGAGTGTGCGATCCAAACGCTGAGAGTTTCTAGCATTCACCCTCCTGTTTTCACTGGAGAACAAACGGTGGCTCTGCAGGAGCTTTCAAATCGGTCAGAAGTTTGAACTCTATTTGCAATTCATGCACAGTTTCATGCATTTCTGTGTGTGAAGTTTAGAGGATGTAACCGGGGATTTCTGGAGGAAGGAATCCACACTTAAAGGTCCCATGTCATGCTTCTCTGGTTCTGAACCGTCCCCTTGTGTTCTGTAGCTTCTGCATGTAAACGGTCTGCAGAGTCAAAACCTTCAAAGTGCACCATGTAGGGAGTAACACTCTAACACAGAGAAGACCTGTCTGTGCTGCCCCAGAACGCCTCGCTGGACATTTCTCTTTTTCTTCCTGGGTACAGTGACGTAAGGGCTACCTCCTATTTTTCTCAGCTGCAGCTCCGCGGATTTCGCAGCCTGAGACAGCGGGACACGGCGAGGCCCGGCCCGGGCTCGGTCCGAGCACACACACAGACTCACAGCCAGGCTGCCGGTGTGTGTGTGTGTGTGTGTGTGTGTGTGTGTGTGTGTGTGTGTGTGTGTGTGTGTGTGTGTGTGTGTGTGTGTGTGTGTGTGTGTGTGTGTGTGTGTCTGTGTTTGAGAGTGTGTGTGTCTGTGTGTCTGTGTGTGTTTGTGTGTGTGTGTGTGTGTGTG
>NW_011341119.1:0-3984 GCF_000735185.1 Notothenia coriiceps
TTCTGTTTTCATTTACTCGTTCGTTATCTGACCAGCTTCAATCTTGTAGGCTACTCACTTCGTTTCTTGTAGCCCTCTAAAGGGTTTTGGAGGTTGATGCCTCGGTGAACGTGAGTTGAATGGCTTTCTTGTCCGCAGCAGCAGAAAGCATTTTCGAATGTTTGAATGAATCAAAGTGGGTCGTCACCGTCGATTTTCTCTTATGCTCCAACACACAGTTGCACGGGGTGCAGAATAGTTTCCCCCCACTTTTTGCCCGGTCTTTAGTAGAAATGTTCGTTGGTAAATGAGCTCTATACAGTGTTGTTTACATTCTGTGATGCGCGAGCTGATGACGTCACGTCAAGACGAGTTAACTTTTTTTTCTTCTCAACTTTGTGTGGAAAAATGCGGGGATTATGCGGCCTTTTGATAAATATGCGGCTTTTTAAAAATCTGCGCCATTTTGCTGATTATGCGGTAAATTCTGTGATCGCAGAATCGCGTTTTTCTGGAGGGTCTACTGATTCAAATGAAGGCTCAAGTCATTCGAGCCACGTCCCTGTCAAGTCACTCAAGACACATCAAGTCTTTCCTGAAACAAGTTCAACTTACTGTAAGTCATTCAAGTCCAAATAAAGTGTCTCTAGCCATTCAAGATGTCAAGTCAAGTATTGTCCGAGACCTGTATGAGTGAAGTCACAAGTGGTTAAAGACAGTTCCAAGTCAAGTATTAAGTCATTCAAAACATGTCAAAATCAACCAGCTATAACTCCAAGAAATATGTTGGACCCCAGAAGAAGGAAACCCAACCTGTTCACATCTTCAGGTGTCAGACATCTTCCCATCATGCACCAGTCATCAGAACTCACCTGTGACCAGGAAGGTGCAGCGGCCCGCCCCGGCCTCGTTGGTGATGTCACAGGTGTACTCTCCGTAGCCCTCGCGGTTCAGAGCTTTGACCTGGTAGCTGGTGTCGTCGCGCTGCTCGCTGAACTGTCCCACGGTGAGGAGGCGGGACCCCAGCTTCCACTCGTACCGGAGGAGGCGCGCAGGGTGGGCTCTCAGCAGGCGGCAGGTGAGGCTGAACGCACGGCCCAGAGCCTGCCGGATCTCTGTGTACTCCGGCTCAACGTTGGGAGGAACTGAGAGAGACAGAGAGACAGGAAATATAAGACGAAACAACAACTTTGTTTGTCAAGACACTGTGGAAACCCCAGAACTATCATAACATATGATGATATCTGTTAGAAAAATATCAATCGTCACCGGCTTCAGCTTCAATATCAGGATCCATGTATTTATAATGCGCCGGTGAAGATGTCCTGTGGCTCCTCTCCAACTTTGCCCTTTTTCGTATTGTTTTAGTGTTTATTTACTTTCTGCCGTTTGCTTCTAACATGGTCCGCAACATCCAAGTTGACCGCACAAACTCTGCTATACAATATAGCAGAGAGGAACTTCTTCACATCAGAACTGTTGAAGCAAAATCTGTTAAACACCTGAACTGTTGAAACAACGTCCATAATATTCATCTGGCTGCTATTTCGCGTCGAAAGGAGCCAGTTGAGGTGGTTCGGGCACCTAGTTAGGATGCCACCTGGGCGCCTCCCTAGGGAGGTGTTCCAGGCACGTCCAGCTGGGAAGAGACCAAGGGGTAGACCTAGAACCAGATGGAGGGATTATATCTCTTCGCTGGCCTGGGAGCGCCTTGGGATCCCCCAGTCAGAGCTGGTTGATGTGGCCAGGGAAAAGAAAGTTTGGGGCTCTCTGCTGGAACTGCTACCTCCGCGACCCGACCACGGATAAGCGGGAGAAGATGGATGGATGGTATCTAATATATCATATTCCAATAACTTGCCTATAGACTCTTATTGCACTATTTCACTTTTTTAAACTATTTTTCTTTTTGTATTTACTATTTACTTGCTCTATATTTTGCTGTTTATCTGTGTTTTGTGTTGCATTGTTGGAGAAGCCTGTGACCTAAGATTTTGATTGGCATAACTACACTGTAGCAATGTTCGTATGACTAAATAAAGAACCTTGAATAGAAGTAGTCATCACATACAGAGCATCAACTAGTTCCTGAACAGTGTCCTTCACATGCTGATATCCAAGAGAGGGAGTTACACAGTCACAAGATGGAGGAATACCGGTTCTTCTCGGTAATCATACATCCTGTCATGTACAAAATAATGGCTTTTTCTAAAAATCTCAAAATTCTGATTTTTTCCTCAAAATCCTGACTTTTTCTCAAAATTCTGACATTTTCTCAAAATCCCAAAAATCTGACTTTTTCTCAAAATTCTGACTTTTACTCAAAATCCAAAAAATCTGTGTTTTTCTCAAAATTCTGACTTTACTCAAAATTCTGACTTTACTCAAAAATCTGACTTTTTCTCAAACATCTGGCTTTTTCTCTATCATATGACTAAAACAGTCCTGATGCCCTTCTAGGTAATCAGACATCCTGTCATGTACACAGCTACAGTTGGGCCTTTGTTATCATGTGTACTCTGAAATTGAAAGAGTACATTCAGTATTTTCCCAACAATATCGGAGAAACGTGTGGAATATGATGCAGGAGTTTTGGTGCAATTGAGGTGCAACTGCCAGTAGGAACCCCTCAACACTTTTTTGCTGTCCTGGCTCCAAAATGGTGGAATGAGTTTCCTATTGATATCAGGACAGAGAAAAGTCTACATATGTTCATCGCAGATTGACGGAACTCTGTGTACACCGGCTTCACGTTGGGAGGGACTGTTAGAGACAGAGAGACAGGAAATATGAGACCATGCAATCAAGATGAATGTTGAAAGGAAATAAAGGAAACCACAGCGCTTTATTGACGTAAAGGTTTCAAAAGATACCCTATTAGTCATGGAGAAATGTGAGCGATACGATGCAGGAATTTCGGTTCAATTTAGATGCAACTGCGAGTGGGACCCAGATTACCTTGCTATCCTGGATCCAAAATGGTGGAACGATATCAGGAGAGCAAAACATCTACACATCTTCAGAGACTGAAACACAGTTGTTTCCAGGGCACCTTGGCCAATGAAAAAACGAACCTCTCTTCTGTACATAGTACCTGGAGATGTTACGCTTACTTAAGGCCAATGCAGCAGCACTAACAATGGTTTGTCTTGTTTAAAGCTAATGTACTTGCAGGACTGTCTCAAGTCTTCATACAGCTAGTCTCACATCGAGTCTCCAGTCTGTTCTCTTGTTGTTCCAAAAGCTACTTGATTCGAATCCTGGAGGTTTTTCTCTGAAACCTACATGATAAAACTGTGGAACACATTCCTGTTGTGATAAAGTGAGTTTTGTTTCTCTACAGTATTTAGTATCATCGTTTCCGCCAGGGGGGCGTCTTGCTGTCATTTCGGAACGCCCTGAACTCGAGCCGAGGGCGTCCAAAAAAAAAAAATTATTCGAAAGAAGATGGAGTTTTTATCGCTTGAAATTACGAAAAGGACAAGGACATCCCTCTGTTGGAGGGACAAAGGAGTTTGGTGGGATTATTTTCGCCACCAGCAAAGCGTGTTCCTGTGACGTAGGCCCATTCCCAAACCGCCCCCTACACCCTACCCCTCCGTTTGCGCGTTCGCGCGGAGGGTCCGCCATATTAAGCGCTGTTCCAAACCAACGAGTGTGGAGCGGTGTGGAGGGGGAGTGGGCTATCAAGCCCTCAAACAGCGAGTCTGCATCGGTGCTGACTTGAGACCGGTCTCTACCTGACCGGAGTCACGCTGTGTGTGTCCGTCAGGAAACACGCTGTTTACAAGTAGTTCCAGCAAACATCCACTGATAAACTGAGATGTTAACAACCTCATGATAACCTCATATGTTTTTAACTTAGGATCATACCTGTGTTTAGTCTAGAAAAAGGTAAATGTGTGCATTTTATTATAAAGTTGTGTATATTTACAGACTGTTGCAAAAACTAAGAAGCTTATAAACATCAGGTTTAAAACTAAAAGAGCTTTGAAACACAATGAA
>NW_011341120.1:0-3440 GCF_000735185.1 Notothenia coriiceps
CCAACACACACACACACACACACACACACACACACACACACATACACACACACACACACACACACACACACACACACACACACACACACACACACACACAAGATGCATATGCTAATGATTGTGAATTTTAATTAAGTTTCAGCCGTTTTGCAATCGAAAACACATACAGTAATTGTCCCTCTTTACATACAGCGAGGAGCAGCTGCTTGATATAGATGTTTTCATTAAAGTGTGTGTGTGTGTGTGTGTGTGTGTGTGTGTGTGTGTGTGTGTGTGTGTGTGTGTGTGTGTGTGTGTGTGTGTGTGTGTGTGTGTGTGTGTGTGTGTGTGTGTGTGTGTGTGTGTGTGTGTATGCACTGTACTCATGTCTGATCAGTTGATAGAGACCTCGGGTCGTCTGTGCGATGCATAAACACATCAGCAGTCGCACGTAACAGAAACAAGCGTTGATGTGTTTGCCCCTTCAGCTTCTCAATTGAGAAATAAGTGGAGGTGAAGGGATTCTCTCTGATGCACAACTGTGTACGTCGAGCAGATAACAAATCATTTTGGTCTTGATTTTCTAAGTTAAAAAGGTCCTAGCATTCTCTCTGTTGCTTTCAACGCAGTATTTACACTTCGAAAGTTATTAGGCTACACAATATAGCAAATTGAAGCAGTTAGAATACATTAAATAATATTTGAATACACATTTTAGTGGAAAAAACCTAATTATTATCTTTAATGTTTCTAGTATTCGTTTAAAATTACATTATCTCACACCATAATACAGCTTACTTTAACAACAATTTGCATTAAAATAATCTTGTTTTTTCGTATTTTATTATTAATACAGAAATTCAAAGCCCAGTGTTTCCACATAACAGCCAGAAAAATAAAATATGCAGCAAAATATAAAAAGGTTACTTCTGTATGGAGACCTAATGTGAACAAATTAAATAAACAAATAAGACGATATTGAAGATATGATGACACGTATGAAAATATTCAAAATATGTTATAAAAAACATTATTTTCCAGCCGTACTTAAAAAAAAATTTGTATTTAATCCCAGATTGGTTATCATAAAATGTCCCTCCATTTTTTTTTTCAATTTCCAATTTAATTTCCTAATGCCACTTTTCATCAGGATGTATACAAGTGTGTGATTGGCTGTTCATACATTCACAGCAAAGCAACAGCCAATCACACACCTAGCTCCGCCCTGTTTGTCTTGATTGACAGAATTGATCAAACTGGAGCATTAATACACTAACGAAATTAACCTGACCAAAGATTAATCATTTATCGACATTTATGGATTCCTACAAACTTAATTAACCCATATTCTGCATTTTTATTGTAAAATAAGAAACTGATCAATGATTTATCAAAAATTCTGAATTCCTACAAATAAAAATACCCTTTATCTTGCATTTCTTAAACATATAATTTGCATGTTTGCTTAAAAAATTGACAAAAGATTAATAATTTATCGACATTTCTAAAATCCCTGCAAACCTAATTTCTGTATTTCGCGAGATTTATGTCAAAAAGAGTAATCAAATAACCAAAAACTCTGAAATTTAATGAACTTATATTCTACATTTCTTACACAATACCAAAAAGACGTTTCCTTACACTTCAGCAGAATCCTTGAGCTTCCTTTCTGAAGCTGTGCGGCACATAAAAGTATTTCTCCTTCACGGTGACACATCAAGACGACAGGTTCCCCTTCAGCTGGGAAAGGGTTTCTCCGGCCACTGCAGGTGCTTCAGGGTTGAAGGAGGGGGGAAGGTCAAGGGTCAAAGGTCAAGGGTTTAGGGGCTGTAAACGCTCCCACTGGGCCTGACACCTGTCACACATGTGGGAGGTAGGATAAGCTGTCAGCCCGCATATGTGTGTGTGAAGATGGACACCAGCAGCACTTCAGTGGGAAAAGAGGGGGAAAAAACCAACGAAGGCATGTGTAGAATGTGAGGGGTTTAAAATCACTTTAGACCGTGTCAAGTGTGTGTGTGTGTGTGTGTGTGTGTGTGTGTGTGTGTGTGTGTGTGTGTGTGTGTGTGTGTGTGTGTGTGTGTGTGTGTGTGTGTGTGTGTGTGTGTGTGTGTGCGCTGTGTGTGTGTGTGTGTGTGTGTGTGTGTGTGTGTGTGTACAAGCCTCGCACTAAGTGGGATAATAATACAGTGACCCCGGGAGGCAAAGTGATTAAATTATAATCAGCGCGGATTAATTAATCTATAATATTTATTCCTATTATGGCGAGGGGAGAGGCAGCTCAGAAAAGGTTATGAGCGCACGATCCTCGCCCTTTGTCTTCTGTGAAAAGAGACGCTCGGGGGCGGGAGCTTCGACAAGAACCCCTTGACAACGCAGGCAGAAGGTTATTGCTGATATCAAGCGCCCTGCATGCAATTATCTGTCACAACAAATAATTAAGAGGGCTGATAATGAGGAAATTAACATTTCCATTGTGGAGATGCTTTATTGTCTGCCTGGGTCACTGCAGAGGAGCGGAGGCATAAATTATCTGTCCTGCGTACATGTGTGTTCCCGTCTTTAGAGGATGATAAGCAGTATCATCGAGGCTTTGTGTGGAGGCATTTCTGTGCAGAAGTGAGAGGGAAGCAATCAGGTTGCCAGGTTGGAGTGGCACCAAGTATCCCTGTCAGAGGAACATGAGGGTTCTACATTTAGTTGACAAAACACTTCCTGACTAAAGTCATGAAAATACTTTTTCAACTGTTTTTGATGATGAATGATTCCTTTTAAAACATTTTGTCAAATTGGCTTATTCCAGCTTCTAACATTGAGAGTTTTGCTTATTAATTGCTCACTGGATCCCTTTTTAGATTTAAACAACGATCTTAAAAGCGTTCCCTTTGGCTAAGGACATTTTTCTGTCAAGTATTAAAGTCAAACCTGACCTCAAATCGTTTTTTTTCAAACTTGTAGTCCTATAATCTATACAACAATAAGATTTGGCCTAAAATAGCTTTAAAGAGATAATAATAGTAATTACATTTCAAGCTTTTTAAATTATTTTTACCCCCAAAAATGATTTTTACCCCCAAAAATCTAATAAAAACGTAAAAAACAAACAAACATGGCTTTCAAAGACAGAAACGCCCCTCGAACAGTCAACGGGGGGCGGATGAGACCCTCGACAATGAACCCCAAACACAATATGTATCTGTGGTCGCCATGGCAACGACGTATTTTTTTTTGTGACATTATGGGATGAAGCAACGCTGAGAGAGAGAGGGAGATCTGGCTCCATCTGTGGATGACTTTGGGTGGGTGGGCATGTTGGGGATATCTGGGTGGGATCAGTGTTTTCACAGGAACTTGACCCCCAGACACACACACACACACACACACACACACACACACACACACACACACACACACACACACACACACACTCTCTCTCTCTCTCTCTCTCTCTCTCTCTCTCT
>NW_011341121.1:0-2714 GCF_000735185.1 Notothenia coriiceps
ACACACACACACACACACACACACACACACACACACTCACACACACACACACACACACACACACACACACACACACACACACACACACACACGAACACACACACACCATGTATACATCACTTCAGGGGACATTACATTGACTTACATGCATTTCCTGGAGACTTATCCTAACCTTAACCATAACCAACACATGCCTAACCCTAACCCTAAACCTAACCAAGTCTTCACCCTAAAATTAATGATTCCCCTTATGGGGACCTCCATTTTGTACCCATAAGGGAGGCGATTCCCCACACGTGACTGTGTAAACAGATTTAGGTCCCCACAAGTATAGTAATGCTAGGCCACACACACACACACACACACACACACACACACACACACACACACACACACACACACACACACACACACACACACACACACACACACACACACACACACACTCTCAAAGACAGACACACACACTCTCAAACACAGTCACACACACACACACACACACACACACACACACACACACACACACACACACACACACACACACACACACACACACACACACACACACACACATGCAGGAGTTGGACCTAAAACAGCCACGCCTAAAATAAAAGGAGCGCTGCAGAACACTACTGATGTTGAGCATTTCACATCATGATGCAGAAGAATAAACGTGAGTATCTGATCCTCTGTTCAGCTAAGTCTGGACCACAAAACTGACTTCAAAAAGGCAGTTTTCTTTTTAATTGTGTTGCTTGCTTTTAATTCTGTTCTGTTTATTATATTTCTCTTAATCTGTTTTGTCTGTTTCCATTTAAAACAAAAGTTGTATTATTTGCTGGGAAGGACTTAAGAACAGCTGTTTTTAAAAGTTTCCCATATTTTTGTCACATTGTATCTCATGGTAGAAGATTATTCTACAATTATACATATAATTAACAGTCAATCATTCACTGTATTTGTTTAAGATATGTGAATGCTGAAATCTTGTATAATTTGTCCCATTTCTTTTCTTAACAAAGACGAATTCTTCTGTTGGGGGGGGATTAGCGCAAAGTGACTTCCATTAAAATATCACACTAAATGTTGAGCTGTCAGAGAATACTGGATAATGGCTGCAGAGAAGAATGCACACATTTAGGGTTTGTCAACATTTATGTTCTGCGCTCACAAATATTAAAATGAGTCAATGTTTTGGGGTCCCTCTTTGGACTAAACCGCATGTTGCATGCAGACTGTCTTGCACAGATTTATTTAAAGAACTGAACTTGTGCTTATGTTTACTTGTATTCATATAAACAACTATGTTCAATGCACCAATATAAAATGCTGCAAACATTTTTCGTTTTCCTGCTGCACCATTTGACATTCTACAATATTCATGGTAGTGCTCAGACGTTGAGATAATCATTTAACATGTTTTAATCTTGTGTTTCATTTTACTCTATTTTATAGATTTAATATATCATATTTTCATAGCCAAATGGGGGATGCTGTGGGGATGACACCAGGGCTGGTTCTGACCAATTTGCTGCCCTATAGGCAAGATTTTAGCTGGCAATGAAAAACCTCTACAAAAGACCAATACACTAGAAAAAGAGAAACATATTGACATATAAAAGGCTTCAAATGTATTTAGTATTATAACATGTTTTAATTGGGGGGGTGGACTTCACATCCTCTAGGGGGGTCCGGGGGTGCCCCCCCTGTGAAGATTTTTTTAACATTTTAAAGTAAAATGCTTCAATCTGGTCCACTTTGAGCGCCCAATTACTAGAGACTGATCTAGGGGGTACAACTCTAAACACCCATATGAAAAAGATCGGTTTGCATTTTATTCATCAAATATGTGAACATTTCCAATAACCTACCATAGCCAATAACAAATAAATGTAACTTATTTTATTTGTGTTGTTCATTTATATCTTATTTTACCAGTTAACGTTTATTTATGCATATTTTTTAATTTCTCCAGTTTTAAACGATATTTTTGGTTTACTGTCCTATAGTATGCATTGGAATGATTTCAAACCTGTTTTTATTTGTCCTAATAATTATAAAGGTGTGCCTTGGAAATATTTGTTTACATAAATTGTGATCAAAACGTTTGAGACTCACTGAGATAACTTAGACTAAAGTGAACTATCTAAACACTCAGAGTCCTTTACCTCACTGAGCCTCTCAGTCTGACAGGACAGAACTCTCCCTCCATATTATTGTAGAAACGGCTTCTTATATCCGTTAGCGCAGCAGAAGCTAACAACAATCCCCGCCGGTACTGGTGCACCCCCTCTCTCATCTCTATCTCTCTCACTTTGGCTGTGAGCTGCGGGCGCCTGATAAGCCAACATCCCCCACTTTCATCACTACAGCGCCCATCGTACAGGGCAAATGGAAAATGTAACCGGGGTGAAAAGGGTGTTATCTTTACTTAATTATGAATGTTGTTACATCAAGGCTGAAAATTCGTTTTTTTTAAATGTAATCTTGTGGAAGTGCAGATCCCATGTCCTCCACCAGGGGGTGCTGCAGCACCCTCAGCACCCCTATTCCCAACGGCCCTAGTAGCACCAGATGCTAACAACAATACACGTAACCGGTGCGCGCGCTTTCTCGCGCCACACATACACTAACACAAACCCTCCCGAGCTTGAATGACACAGAGACCAATCGAGGGCATTAGTATGATCTGTATGAAAGTGGCCATGTCGGCA
>NW_011341122.1:0-2577 GCF_000735185.1 Notothenia coriiceps
TGATCAGTTCTCTCAGGTGATTGATCTGTTCTCTCTCCTCAGGTGATTGATCAGGTCACTCTCCTCAGGTGATTGATCAGTTCTCTCTCCTCAGGTGATTGATCAGTTCTCTCAGGTGATTGATCAGTTCTCTCAGGTGATTGATCAGTTATCTCTCCTCAGGTGATTGATCAGTTCTCTCAGGTGATTGATCAGTTCTCTCTCCTCAGGTGATTGATCACAGTGTGAAAGTGGCTCGTCACTACAACAGCCTGCAGGAAGTCGGTCTCGCGGCTCGGAGTCGAAGCAGGATTTTCTTCATGAGGAATTTTAACAACTGGCTGAAGAGCATCCTGATTGGTAACTCAATTAAATAACTAATCAAACCATCAATTAACACACCTGTCATCTATTTCATTAATTGATTAATAATATATAACCTCAATTAAATGATCAGTTAATCAGTAGACACTACTAGAGAGTTCTAGCAGCTCACGCACCACAGTGAGTCGGCTGATTGGCTGTGTGTTTGATTGACAGGTGAGGTTCTGGAAAAGGTGCGGGGGGCGGGCTCTCAGCAGGTGAGTGTGTTGGATCTTGGCTGTGGGAAAGGTGGTGATCTGCTGAAGTGGAGGAGAGGAGGAATCAATCACCTGGTCTGTGCAGGTAACTGTCCCGCTGCATTGTGATTGGCTTCTCTTCCCCTTCTGACCATCTTCATCAATTATCTAATAATGTTGATCCTCAGATATCGCAGCCGTCTCTGTGGATCAGTGCGAGAGTCGCTATGACGACATGAAGAAGAAGAGCTACGCTAACGAGAAGATCTACAGCGCGCAGTTCATCAGTGCAGACTGCACCAAGGTAGAACCGCAGCACCTAGATCAGCTCACCGAGGTAGAACCGTAGTACCTAGATCAGCTCACCGAGGTAGAACCGCAGCACCTAGATCAGCTCACCGAGGTAGAACCGCAGCACCTAGATCAGCTCACCGAGGTAGAACCACAGCACCTAGATCACAGGGTTCCCGCGGGGTCTTAAAAAGTCTTAAATTTGATAATCTGAATTTAAGGCCTTAGAAGGTCTTAAAAATGATCGGATTTGAAAGGTACTTCTGTGTAGCGATCGCGTCTAAATGTGTTTTTGGGGAAATGTCCGGGCTGCAAAGTAACCAGTACGGTAATAGCCGTTCCCCCCAACAATTTGTATTGAAATAAATCAACATGGAACCAGTAATCACTAACTTTGTTTCCCCCGGCCCCTTATCGGAGAACACCCAGCTAGTAACCTAGCAACCAAGCTTCAGTTAGCGGCAGTCAGAAATGTCTCTTCGAATCTACATACAAATAAATATGGTCTATGGGGAAGTGTAAGTTCAACCGTATTTGGTTGGAAAACATCTAATTTAGTGCTTGGTTGAAACCAGTGGAGGGGAACGTGTTCGAAGCCCGCTGCACCTTTTGCAAAATAAATCGGCGTCTGTTTTGCTAGTGCAGCATTAGGTAGTGCAGCAGCTCCCGCAACAACACCCGGGGACCTCCGGGCGACGTTTGGGTCTACTCAACCCTAAAAGCGGAGGTGCTGTAGACGCTAAATACCGTAGTTAAACACCCATCATACAACGGCAACGATGAAAGATTGTAGCCGCTCTTGACACACACACACCCACACTCACACACACACACACACACACACACACACACACACACACACACACACACACACTTGGGCTGCTCGATTGTGGCAAAAATCATAATCACGATTATTTTGGTCAATAATTGATATCACGATTATTAAATAGGATTATTCATTAACTTTGAAAACATCCATTTATTAAACTTTAAAACAAATAATAATTTGAACATTATCTTTTTAACTGTTGATTACCCTGAACGTATAATTCAACTGAAAAAGCAATACAAAAATAAATTAAATAAATGATACATTTAAATAAATAATATCAAAATAATAAATACCAATAAACAAGATCAACAAATATTTTGGAGCACACTTCCACAAGCTACTAAACATATATAAATATATAATATATAAATTAGACTAAAATCAATTAGATCAAATATGTTGTCACTGTCACAAAAGCAAAGCTAAATAATAGTTTTTTTCGATTATGTTGTTTTCGTAATTGTGGCAGGCCAAAATCGTAATTGCGATTAAAATACGATTAATTGCACAGCCCGAACACACACACAAGCACACAGAGACACACACACATACACACTTTTTGGCTAACACAGTTCTGTACTGTTATGCTGTTATGTTCAGTTATTGTTCTTATGTTGAACATGAATACATTTACTTTGTCAGTAATTATGGGACGTATTTCTTCTTTCATAGCAATTTTCCTTCATACTTTCTTGCAGTGAAATAGGTCTTAAATTCTATTCAAAGTGGTCTTAAAAAGGTCTTAAAAAGTCTTAAATTTGAGTTGGCGAAACCTGCAGGAACCCTGACACACGCTAACATGAATTAAGACTACAAGCTCACTTGGGGTTGAGGCTTTTTTACTAGTTGCTTGACTGCCTGCCCGCATCCAAACATAGTAACGTATATTGGGGAAAATAATTATTTAAAGGTATT
>NW_011341123.1:0-1755 GCF_000735185.1 Notothenia coriiceps
CTTAGGACTGTAATGTGGATTCCTTCCTGTGTCTCCTCTCTATAAATGCCTTTCAGTGCACGGGGTCAGATCCTGGTGCTCTCTGCTAGAGCAGGACCTCTGTCCTTTCCAGCTGGAAATATGATTGATTCTGTTAAATGCTATAACCCTTTATTAAATAACACGACTTTGGTTTAAGCTTGTAAATTTGGAATTTCCACCACACTTGGAAATAAAGTCGCTCAGGTTTGTATTTGACAGAGTACAAAGGAAGCTGAGTGAGGAGAAGGAGCTCATTATCAGAGTGTGTGTTGGTCAGAGCATCAATCAGAGTCCTTCCTCTTAAAAGCTTCACTCTCGGCTCTTTAATGCAGAGCGGCTTCTCTGAGAGGAATCTGCTCAGACAAGCCGCTTCAAACATCTCACGAGAATCACTCAGCAGGAACATGGTGGCCATAATGTTCATCATCAAACTGACCCACGCTGGAAGATTGGTTTCCTCAAGTGGTGGAGAGTACATTTACTCTAAGTGTGTACAATTCTGAGATAGTTTGCTTGAGTACGTCCATTTCCTGATCCTTTATACAACAGTAGAAGTCCAACTGAAAGTATCGTGTCTGCTGCAGCACAACATCTTTAATTCACACGTTGTCTCTTTATAAAACAAATCAAACATCAAAAGGGAGAAGTGTGTCGTTTTTAGTCATGAATGAGGCGGTAGGAGGAACTGGCACACTCTAAAAGCTAAAGAACGCCACAAAGGAGTTATGTTTTGTGTTGCAATGTAAGATATATATGGGTACAGACTGAGCATACAAAAAGAGTAAAATACAATAAGAACGATCACTGTGGAGGAAAAACTAAAAAACCTCAAAGTAAGAAAAGATAGCAACTGTTGTTATGCTTTATTTTCAAAGTAGGACAAATCCCCATTAATGTTAACAATTAGCAACGAGTGATAAACGGAAGGACCTACTCTTATGTGAGGATGTCATGTCTTTGTGCAGTTTGTACGTTTCCTATGGATGTTCCCGGATACCCTCAGGATTTCTTTTTTAATGTTGCTTGATGATTTATGGGAAGACTCACCTGTACTCTCCAAACGTCTCGTCTTTCATGGGCCGAGCCTCAGAGTCCCCCTCCTTGTCCTCCTTGTCTTTCACTGTGAGAAAGGACATCCATCAAAATCTGCATTACAGGCTAACGTCTGCATGTGCCTGTGTGTGTGTGTGTGTGTGTGTGTGTGTGTGTGTGTGTGTGTGTGTGTGTGTGTGTGTGTGTGTGTGTGTGTGTGTGTGCCTGTGTGCCTGTGTGCGTGTGTGTGTGTGTGTGTGTTTAGTTGTAGCACTAGGCCATATATCGATAAGACTAATTTATGTCTTCAAAATGTCACATGGCTTAATTTGAGTCTTTTCCGTGTTTTAAAAGCTGAGTTTACCAGACATGTAGCTTTTCCAATAATTGCCTGTACTTTACTGATGATCAATTATGAAAATTCTCATTGTGAAAATATGTTGTGACAGCCTCAATGATCAACCGTACAATATCATCACAAGATTGATACCGTAGGGCAGGGGTGTCAAACTCAAATACACAGTGGGCCAAAATCAAAAAATGGGTACTAGTCGAGGGCCGGACTGGTTCAATGTTTATTGCAAAACGTATTGAAATGAACTTATTGCACATATTAAACCTGGAACTAACAAAGCTTAAATTATTGCCTATAAAAACAACATTAAATAATCAGTTGCATTCATTTCTTATGGCTCTATCTGC
>NW_011341125.1:0-2188 GCF_000735185.1 Notothenia coriiceps
AGGAGCCCTGTGGAGCTGTTCAAGATCTACAGTGTGAAGGAGCTGACCTTTGACCTCCCTGCAGCCCCGCCCACCAAGAAGAGGGTAAACAACAATCACTCCTTCAAAATAAAAGTCTCCCTTTGAAACCAAATCAAGAGTCACGGCTTGAAACATATAAATATCTTTTACAGGATCGTTTTGTGACGGGGGGGTCGCTGCTGGACCCGGAGCTGCAGAGACAGGCTGAGAGCGCCATGACCCCCCCCCAGGACGCCCCGCTGGACTTTAGTGCAGCTCTCACACAAACCGACACACACACCGAAACAAAAGACACACCCATCGACACACTTAACGTTATACACACTGATACACACACACCTTCAGAATAAAAGCCTCTCTCACACACACCTTCAGAATAAAAGCCTCTCTCACACACACCTTCAGAATAAAAGCCTCTCTCACACACACCTTCAGAATAAAAGCCTCTCTCACACACACCTTCAGAATAAAAGCCTCTCACTGCAGCAGTTTGTTTATAAAGGATTTGCTCAGTATTTTATAAACTTTATTTCCTTTCAGAGTTCGTCTAAATAAACATTTCTTATTGGAACAGTCTCTCTTTATTTGGTTTCTACACACAGTGATGCTTTCACTTTGGAAAAACATTTCTGTAGTTTTATAAAAGTTTAAATGTAGGATGTTGAGGTTTTGAAAGGCTTTTTATTGTCCCGTCCCAACATTATAAGAGTAGCCAAGTTTACGGGATGTCAGTGAACGCGTCTCAGACGGGTTCAGGATCTGGTGTTCTGGATCCACTCTGTGATGAGTCGATGAGCGACGGCGTGTTTTGGGGGGAGCCAGGGGGTGGGGGGGGCTCCTCCTCTGTGGGGGGGCGTCTGCAGGGCGGAGAGGACCTCCTGCTGGGAGAACCAGCGAGCGTCCTCCAGCTCAGAGTGATCCACACACAGCTGGGGAAACAATGTGTTAGAAAACGGTCTCCGGCTTAACCTTGAATCTCAGGATCCATGTATCTGTGATCCTCTCCAGAATGGAAGTAGTCATCACATACAGAGCATCAACTAGTTCCTGAACAGTGTCCTTCACATGCTGATATCCAAGAGAGGGAGTTCCACAGTCACAAGATGGAGGAATAGAAAGCAGTATTCAATGTTTACTTCAGATTAGCTCCACGTCAGAAATGATCATGCTTGTCATATGTCTCTCTCCATAGAGGCTGAATCATCATGTTAATCACATAGCTATCATATGCCTCAAACAGTCCTGATGCTCTTCTAGGTAATCACACATCCTGTCATGTTCACAGCTACAGTTGGGATACCTTTGTTAGCATGTGGACTCATGTTGGAAGAGGACATTCAGTATTTTCACAACACGAGGAAAACATTTTAATTACACAAATATATTTTAATAATTAATCTAAAGAGTTTCAACATTGCCTTTAATTTAAGTCGTTTATGGATACATATTATATCAACTCATCAGGATTTCATGATTATGACATTGGGGAAAAAATTAGTGGGTGGGGTTTACAGACTCACCTGAGAGTGGGCGGGGCTAACGGAGGCGTGGCAGGCCATCATGAAGGAGCTCTGAGGAAACGGCCAGTGCTGAGAGGAGCTGAAGGAGAAACTCTGGACCTCCAGGCCCACCTCCTCCGCCACCTCCCTGCTGAGGGTCTCCTCCAGAGTCTCACCTGCACACACAGGTAGAGTCATACAGGGGTACAAGGAGGCCATGACTACATCTAGAGTTCTGCCGATGTTTTGAACATTGCAGACTGAAGCTCAGCGCTAACTTTTATACGTTCTGCCTTAGCTCCAAAAACCATTACCTCAGTTTTATCTTTGTTTAGTTGGAGAAAGTTCTGACACATCCAGTCGTTGATTTGTTCAATGCACTCACTCAGTGTCTGAACTGGAGCATAGTCTCCTGGTGAAGTGGTTACGTAAATGTGTGTCATCTGCATAGCTATGGTAACTTATTTTGTAGTTTTCCATTATCTGAGCCAGTGGTAGCATGTAGATGTGAAAGAGAAGAGGCCCCAGGGTGGAGCCTTGAGGAACCCCCACATGTCATCTGTCCACTCAGATGTGTGTTTACCTATAGAAACAAAGTGTTTCCGTCTTTAAGTAGGATTCAAACCACTTAGAACTAACCAGAAATTAGTCAACATGTAAAGGCTTCA
>NW_011341126.1:0-3523 GCF_000735185.1 Notothenia coriiceps
AAATGTGCATAAAAATGCATAATACAAAATATTATTATTTATTATTAAAGGTCACATGTCATGGCCATTTCTACTGATCTTAATTCAATTTTTGAGGTATACTAAAATAAAATAAATGAATATTGTGAAATTTTCTGTATAGTATGTGTGTTCACTCTGTCCTAAACGGATTGTTGGAGCTCTTGCCTATTATGTTACATATCCGAAAATGCTTCAGAATATTGTTTTCCTTCATGTTTCCTGTTTGTGTTGTCAGATAATGTTTATAACCTGAGAGAAGAAAACAAACAGCTGAGGAAAGCACACCACGACATTCACACACAGCTGCAGGATGCTCAGGTGAGACTAATCCTGTTTGGCTGTGAAATTTCAGTCTTTCTAAAAGTCAAAATCCACTTTTTCATGTATTTTATACATCAACATGTGTCCCCTCTGTGGAAAGAGATTAGGAAAGTTTCAGGAAAATAGATTCTCTCACTTTTTGTCCTGATCCATTTCTATAAAAACCTGTCTGAAAATGAGCAGATCAGATTTTGGCCACTTCATGATGTCACAACGATTTGTTGGCTTGTGTACCCATTAGCCAATCAACAACCAAGGTAACCCCCCTTATCACCTGAATCTCCTCCTAGAGCACCATAGTGTTCTTTGTAACCAAATCTCTCTCAGAAGGGCGTGGGGAGGGGCTCCTTATTCTCATCTAAAGTAACAGACAGAGAATCAGCACTTTTGAAACAGGGCTGAAACAGAGGGGATTATGGGTAATGCTGCAATGATCTGTTAAACACTGCAGGGACATGTTTTGTATATAACTGAGAACTATAATATATTGAAAAACAGTATAATAGGGGACCTTTAAAGATAATTGTTTGTGTGTGCAGGTTGTGCATGAGAACCTGAAGGCGTCACACACACAGCTCACACTGACACTGGATGACCACAAGAGTGCACTGGCTGCAGCTCAGGTAGGACGAGTCTCATGTTTACTCCTCTCACTGAATAATAATAATAATAACAACAGCTGATTGATGCATAACGAGTCTGTTCTTACACAGCAGTGATGCAAATGTATTTGCTGATTAAATCAAAGGTTTTTGAAAGATTTGGACAAACAGAGGGGATTTTAATTCTAGCTAGAGAGACAAGGGCGATCTTAATCAAAATCTGAATTAGAAAACTTTATTGATCTCGGGGAAAATTGGATTCTGTGACAGTTGAATTATATAAAATGTAAACAATAGTTATAAGAAAATAAAATTGCAATAAAAAAAAATACCATATAGATATAATTATTATTGAAGTAAAACATTTCAATTAAATATAAAATAATTATAGAAAACATAAGAAATAATAATGGGAATAAAAAAGAAAAAATATATAGAAATAATAATAATTTCTATTTTTATATAATAAAAATAAAATGTGGAAAATATAAAATCAAATACGTATGTAAATATAACAAGTGAGAATGTGCAACAAATTATAAAATAGGATATATTAATATAAGAAATAAGAGAATAATCTTGAATAAAAGATCAAATACAATTTTAAAAAGGATGAAATACTATCCATTTTAAAACAAGTAATCTAAAAGTTAAATGCAGTGAATCCGGAAAGTATTCATACCCCTTCACTTTTTCCACATTTTGTTATGTTACAGCCATATTTCAAAATTGATTAAATTCATTTGTTTTCTCAACATTCGAGACACAATACCCCATAATGTGCTATAAGTGGAAAACGTTTTAAAATAATTTTTGCAAATGAATAAAAAAAAGAAAACTCAAATATCACATGTGCATAAGTATTCACGCCCTTTACTCAATACGTTGTTGAAGCACCTCTGGCAGCAATTGCAGCCTCAAGTCTTCTTGAGTATGATGCTACACGCTTGGCACACCTATCTTTGGGCAGTTCCTCCCATTCTTCTTTGCAGATCGTCTCAAGCTCCATCAGGTTGGATGGGGAGCGTCGGTGCACAGCCATTTTCAGATCTCTCCAGAGATATTCAATCCGGTCCAAGTCTGGGCTCTGGCTGGGCCACTCAAGGACATTCACAGACTTGTCCCGAAGCCACTCCTTTGTTATCGTGGCTGTGTGCTTAGGGTCGTTGTCCTTTTGAAACCTTCGCCCCAGTCTGAGGTCCAGAGCGCTCTGGAGCAGGTTCTCTCTGTACATTGCTGCTTTCATCTTTCCTTTGATCCTGACTAGTCTCCCAGTTCCTACCGCTGAAGAACCTCCCCACAGCATGATGCTGCCACCACCATGCTTCACTGTAGGGATGGTATTGGCCAGGTCTGGTTTCCTCCAGACATGATGCTTGGTATTCAGGCCAAAGAGATCCATTTTGGTTTCATCAAACCAGACCATTTGGTTTCTCATGGTCTGAGAGTCCTCTAGGTGCTCCATGTGGGCTTTCATGTGCCTTTTACTGAGGAGTGGGTTCCTATGGCCACTCTACCAAAAAGGCCTGATTGGTGGAGTGCTGCAGAGATGGTTGTCCTTCTGGAAGGTTCTCCCATCTCCACAGAGGAACACTAGAGCTCTGTCAGAGTGACCAACCTTGGTCACCTCTCTGACTAAGGTCCTTCTCCCCCGATGTTCAGTTTGGTTTGGGCAGCCAGCTTTAGGAAGAGCCCTGGTGGTTTCAAACATCTTCCATTTGCAAATGATGGAGACCACTGTGCTCGTTGGGACGTTCAATGCTGCAGACATTTTTCTGTTCCCTTCCCCAGATCTGTGCCTTGATACAATCCTGTCTCTGAGGTCTACAGTCAATTCCTTGGACCTCATGACTTGGTTTGTGCTCCTCATATAGACAGATGTGTTCCTTTCCAAGTCATGTCCAATCAATTTAGTTTACCACAGGTGGACTCCAATCAAGTTACAGAAACATTGCAAGGATGATCAGTGGAAACGGGATGCACTTGAGCTCAATTTTCAGTGTCATAGCAAAGGGTGTGAATACTTATGTACATGTGATATTTCATTTGATTATTTTTAAAACGTTTGCAAAAGATTCTTTAAAAGCGTTTTCACTTTGTCATTATGGGGTATTATGCGTGGAATATTGAGAAACAAAATTAATTTAATCCATTTTGAAATAAGGCTGTAACATAACAAAATGTGAAAAAAGTTAAGGGGTATGAATACTTTCCAGATGCACTGTACTGTAGATGTTGGTGATCTACTTGATTTGGTTTGATGGCTGACTTGTTGAGACAGCTCATTAATACTAATTTGAAGATGAGGAAAACCTGTTTTCCCCACATGGACAGAGCTCAATGCTGCCATAAATCTTTTTTTTTTGTTTTATTCATTTATTTAACAGGGACAGTGCACATTAATGAACATTTCTGTAAATGTGCCAGAGTTAGCCAAGAGGCTATTTTTCATCTGTAGTTCCTGGACAGATTTTATAAGTCAACCTAAAACTAATTTCATTTTAAACAAGTAAATACAATACATTTAAAACATGCGACAGACATTACTGGGATACTTAAATAAAACAATTTAAAATTTA
>NW_011341127.1:0-2605 GCF_000735185.1 Notothenia coriiceps
GTTAAGGACAGGAAAAACGTTGTTTCTATAGGTAACTACACATCTGAGGGTTAACTAGGTTGGGATTGTATTAATTCCATAACACACAATTCACATCATTTCCATCCTGATTTAATAAATATTCCTTTATAATAACACAAGAGATTGAAGACTTTTGTAATGCAATGCAGATTTATTCCAAATGACAAGTAGATCAATTTAAAACAGATAGGTTGATTACATTTTATGTTGAATAAAAGCAGAAGAAAGCATTTGTTTATCAGATGGACCATCATGGACTCAGGCAAAGTCGTTCTCTTGTTGGAACACACGTTGTTCCATCGCTTCCTGCACTTTCATCGCTTCCTGCGCTTCCTGCGCTTTCATCGCTTCAAGTTCTTCCCCGCTCAACATTCTGGTGCAGAGAGAGAAAAGATCCGTAGAGTTTAGACAAAAATAAAACAAATCATGCATAAAAAGCACTTTTAAATAATTGAAACATCAAGAAAAATACCTTACCCATGGACTCTTTTGGCAGCTAATTAAAAAAGAGAGATTAAAACGTTTAGTGCGATGCATTATTCTTTGTGATACTTTGCATTATAATTTATTATAAGCCGTTTTATAAACATTCATTATTATATTGGAGTTCTAATATTTGATTTGGAAGAGAGTAGCACACAAGGGAAAAACCCCAAAAGCATTATGGACCCTCTTTAAGTGATGCGACGTAACTACAATTTCTGCATTAGTTTGGAACCAAATTGTTGGCGGGTCCAAAATTCCCCAAAACGATTTTTGCTTTTTTATGTTAGAATGGACTAAAATGCCAAAGCAATACATTTACTGTCAGTGGACACACAATGTGACCTTACCATCCAATGCATGACCGATATGATGCCAAAAAAAACCCTCCCCAGGTTCAGCCATGAGGACCACCAGCGTCAACACCAGGAACATCATAGCACACTTCATTCTGAAAAACAAAAACACAACATGTGTCACTCAATCAAACTATTTCATCCACCAATTTACTAGAGCTATCAGTCAGTGTATATTCAATGTCAAATCCCAAAGACTTCATTAAATAACAAAAACGTAAAATATTTCACCTGATTGAGAGTCTGAACCAAGAGGCTTGTCAAGAGTGCAAAATGAGATCTTGAAGTGATGTGAATCTCTGTGTCGAACCTGTGTCTTTATAAAGGTATGGTGGAACTTTACATATATTTGGCAAGATTGTATATATCATTGTATTTTGCAATATGATGTTCTGTCTAGACGATGACAACAGATTCTTTCCACATCGATGGGGAAATATCTTGATTTGCAACTTTCAACATTTAAATATTTTCTGAAGGTCTTACCTAACTTCTATGTGTTAGCTTAAGGAAAAAAACTGTATCCTCATTGACCCAAAATATGGGCTAACTAAACTGACCCTAGAGAAATGGGTCAGAAAAGCTTAGCAATCATTTTCTTTGTTTATTTAAATGAGTTAATCTTAATCGTAATTAATAAAAAAAACAAATACATTCTGAGTTATCTTTTAAATAAGACAAGGCAGACATATTTTGCCGTTACAGTGCAGATTTATTATAATTTGAGCAATGGTTAGCACATTGAGTAAATTCAAGGAAGCGATGAAAGCGCAGGAAGCGATGGAACAACGTGCATTCCAACAAGAGAACGACTTTGCCTGAGTCCATGATGGTCCATCTGATAAACAAATGCTTTCTTCTGCTTTTATTCAACATAAAATGTAATCAACCTATCTGTTTCATTTTTAAAGAAGCATTTATTTTCATCTGAATCAAAGTTTTGGGGATTTCTCCATCAGACAAACGTTCTCTCTTGTTCCAGCGCACACTCCAACGCTTCCTGCTCCATCATCGCTTCGTATTTTTTATTCCCGAAAAGTCTGGTGGTTGGAGAGAGGAGATTCAAAGAGTTCAGCTCAGGAATTAAACAAATAATGCAACAAGAGCCCTTTTTTATTATAAATGTAAACAAGTATCAAGCAAAAGACCTTACCTATGGAAGACTTGAGAGAAAAACAAAGGGGACATTGCATTTATGTTTGTATGCAGTATAATTCATCATAATATATTGTAAGGCTTTATCGACTTTTATTAAGATATTGCGGATGTAATATTGATAACAAAGCTGAACTTATTTTGCAATGCCTTTCTTTAGGAAACAAAAAAAAAAAGGAAAACTTCTCAAATGCACCCTATTTCCTTTTTATTTAAATCACAAAGCAGCTCAATAAGACTCAACACAATATCATGATTTGTCCAAACATAAGACAACCACACCATTAAAGGTAGGGTAGGTAAGAATGGAGAAACCAGCTCGAGTGTGCTCGAATTTGAAAGTACACAACCGGAAAAAACCTGGCTCTTCCTTCAGACTTCCTTACAGAACCCCTCCTCCAACACACACAAACGTGCACATGACCAATGAGGGCACAAGATAAGTTTGTGCACAGATGGAAGGCTGACAGGCAGGTAGGCCATCCAGTTATTTTAGCCGTGCTGGCTCAGATGATTGGTTGTGCTTTTTACAGCGCTACGGCTTCCACAGATGACATTTTTTTATGTATTTATTGTCAAAGGACTTAATG
>NW_011341128.1:0-6932 GCF_000735185.1 Notothenia coriiceps
TTAGTTTGCAAGGACAGGCAAGCATGCAGAGAGAGAGAGAGAGAGAGAGAGAGAGAGAGAGAGAGAGAGAGAGAGAGAGAAAGCTAAGGTGAGCGTCTGTTGTCCTGTGGAAATCAGGATGACAAGGCTGCCTTTCTCCATCTTCTCCCTCTTTATCGCTCATATCTCATTCTCTCTGTGTCTACCCTGTTCTCCCTCCTTTGTCAAATTTGTTTTTTCCAGAAATGTTTGCTCATCACTTTCCTCTTTCTTGTCATGTCCTCGTGGCCCTCCCGGTTATTCTCGCTCTGTTTTGCATCTCAGCCCTCTCTTCCTCTCTCTCCGTCTGTCGCTCTTTTGTCTGCTTCCATTTTGTAGCGACAGCAGGCCTGCCATCCCACATATCCACTTAGCAGCTGCCCAGTAACCTCCAAGGTCTCAGGACTTTAGTGAGTGTGTTTGTGTGTATGTAAAACATTTCTGAAAACTTTTGGTCTTGGGTTATTCTTTCAAGGTCAGGCCAAAACAGTTAAGTTCTAACAAACAAATATCTGAATGCTAAATATCTCAACATTGTTTATGCATTAGAATTTCAACAGCTCATAAATAAATGTACCACACAACGTGATAATGTTGCAACATTTTCAGGAAAGCGCGGAACATAACCTAGACTCTCTTGTCGGAGTAAATTTGAGACCTTTTCGGTAATACTCAAATACTCTTTGACAAATGTCTTCAATTCTTTATTTCAGTGCCGGAAGAGCACAGCTGTTGTTCAGAAGCTGTAGCATACCCTTCTAGTTTAATGTGCACCTCTGTAATTTAAACTTTAAAGTTCATTCTCAAAGAGTCTTTCACTTTTAATGTCTGTATTCAGCAGATGGACAGTTGATTCAAGGTTTATTCTTGTGTTATAAAATTAATGAAATAACGTATATGTCAGCGTAAATTGCTGAATCACTGTTTAACCATCTGTTTTATGAAGCGGGGCGTTCCAACCTTTCAACTCAAGTGAATGTTCAAATAGTCAGTTACAGGTTTAGATAACCTTTTCATGTCTTCATTTTGAGATTTGTTGCTATCTGGTTCTGACTAGATTCTAATTATTTATTTTTTTCAGAGAAAATAGGGCTTAGAACCTATCTTATCTGGGCAGAGAGGGTATAACGGGGCTATTGGAACTGTGCTGTCAAGCTGACACTATACTTTATTAGAAGTGTGGAGTCGGCTTCCTGGTGTCAGTGCCAGTGCTGTAATAAAGTACCTACTTACAGGACAACAGAGTTGGTCCATTAGTTTTTCTATCCATTGTAGCCCAACTGATTATCATGAATATCAGGCAATGCTTTGTTACATGTAAGAACTTGGTTCATTATGTTCCTAGTAAAGTATGTAGTGATGGGAAAAGTTGGCTTTTTTGTGAAATAAGGTTTCTGCTTTTTAGCAAAGCGTTACATGATAAGATTAACCACCACTCTCATATCTATACTACAATAATATACAGCGGCTTGGCTTGGTGAAAAAATACCAGAAACACGGGGACATTTATATTTCTGTACAAAGGTAACAAAATCAAACTACCATCACCTATAAAGCTCACTAAGCCAGTAACAGTTTTGCCACGGTATGACGTTACTACATAAACAAGTTGGAATAAAGCCATTATAACTATATGAATTTGTCCGTGAATGATATCCTATAAATACCCCTGCACGCCAGACTATTTCCTACAGTATGTGCAGGAACTTCCTAGAGTGTTTTTGTCTCTGTGAGGTTGCCAGGCAGTCAGCTTAGACTACTTTTAAACAACAAGTAAAAGCCACAAGGACAGTTTCAAAGTAGTTGTATTGTTCATAAATACTTTTGGCCATGTAGTGTATGTTCATACTGTACCATCTTTCTAGGATATCTGTGTTTATCCCAGATTGATCATAACATAAAGTACTTTAACCTTATTTTCTGATAAATATACAAACGAAGGAATTTACTCTTCATGCCGGGCTGTTTCCCTCCCTTTGACATGCATACAAACGCACACTGTTCTCTCTGTCGTGTTGGTCATTGTATGTGTGGTAATGTGCATTTGTCTGCTGGTTTGATACTGTAACTGACATGAAAGCCTCTGATGAAACCTAATCAATCATTCAGAGCATGATTTTAACTCACAGCAGAGAAGCAGACATCATTAATATCATGCCGTCCTTCTCACACACTGTTACATCACTCTGTCTTATTTAATCCAATATTTCAGTGGGAAAGAACACCATGTTAATGTCACAGTGCTTCAACCCAATGCAGACTGGCAGTGTGGGCATAAAAAAGTCGACTTCTTTCCAATGTTGCAATTCTTAAAACACGGTATAAGGTATTTGTTATGCTGCAAGCCCTATCTGTGTAACCTGCCTCTGAGCATTGCATCTCTTTTTGATGTTTGCAGAAGTGATCCCATGGGTTGGAGGTTCAATAAAATCCTTAGTCAGGAGATGTTCAGTCTTGAATTTAGAAAAGCAAATCAGGTCTCTGTGTGTCAGTCAAATGGTATCATGATATGTCAACAGGTACCAAAACTCAAACAAATCTTATTGTCACAGTCTTTAAATTCCAACCCTGACCCCAACATGAGTGAATTGAAAATACAATTAGAGAAGGGATCTTACCATGTTCATCCAAGAGTATGTTGTCAGGTTTGATGTCTCTGAAAGGGAAAACAGTTCAGTTGGATTAGTATGTTTCCCTGTATATTTGTGGTTTTATGTAGAAAGTAAAACCAGAATCAGATTGTATTTTTCATTCATGAACAGATTTTTGAAATTCTTATTCATATTGTTTGGAGAACAAGCAGTACTGGGATTTGCACATTGCTTTTAGTAGAATACAGTCAGTGCCATAGTCTTAAGGCTACAGCAGTTATAATGTGTAAAGTGAGAAAATGAAAAAAGCCAGTCTAGTATAATTAGTTAATACCTAAGCGTTATTGATATGTATCAAGCTTAAACCTTGGTAATCCAATGCAAAGAAGCCCAGTTTGGTCTTTAAGGCTTTTTCTCATGACTAAAAAGGGATTATAAACTATTTAGTATGAGGTAACAGTACAATGCTGTTCCTGTGGGCGTGAAAGATTGGTTATCTTTGTTACATAATTACTTTGACATTGTAGACCAGCCCTTTTAGTTAAAGTAGGTAGAAAATGCAAGGTTTTAGTTGCCTAAATATAAGCATGACATGACACATCATAAAAAATTCATACAAGTTGTTTGTGGATAATTTGAATCCACTGACAAACAGCCTGCTTATTTGTTTAAGTATGCAAATGTTTAGTGACACCATAAGACAGCCAGAGGAATTATTTAACACGGGAACTAAATATATGAAAATTCTGCCAGTGGTGACAGACTGAAATGACGCCATTAGTAACACAAGTCTCATCAGATCATCTCACATCTGGTCCCATGAGATTCATTATGGGAAATGTGCTTTAGAGTAGTAATCTTTAAGATCCTTCATTTTGGCTTGTGGTAAAATCTATAATGATAAGCACATATTGTTTCAGCAGCGCTCAGTCCACTTGTGACTCAAACCCTGTGGGTGGTACTTCATGTCTCATTTACCGCTGATGACGCTTGAGTTTCTCCAGGTGACACCCTCATCTTTTTCTGTCCTTCCATGGAGGTTACATTGCTCATATCAGTTTCCTAGTCCTTCTTCTACTTGTTCTTAACAAACCACTTTTTATACTGCTGAAGTAAACAAATCTCCTCCTGTGTGTCGAAAGTCTTACCGAAAGAACTACGTGCTCAGATCATCAAATTCAAAAGCTTCCCGGAGGTGAATGTACAAGTAGGCTGACTCATTTTTTATGATGAGTCATTTCACTTCAGGAAAACACAAAAATGGACATAATACAGTAGATCGAACCATTAAATGGTACTCTGCTGCACTACTTCACCAGGTGGGGAAAACAAATGGAAAAAGAGATAGGGCAGCAGGTTAGGCTGTGGGAGTGGATGAGAAACATGAGAAGAGGAGCAGGTGTAGACTGAAGCTCTTACTGAGGGCACAGCTTCTGCGTCATCTTTTTTTCTCCAGTTTTTCTCCGTTTTTAAACAGATGTTTTGTCTGCACCTATCTTCTTTCTTTAGATTTGTACACATCAAATCCAAATGGCATCCGGAACCAAACCATTCACTCCAAGTTTTTTTTTTTCACGTTGTTTTTGGAAGCAGAAAACCAGCTGTACACTTGAATATGTATTTGCTCTGGTTTTAAGACTTCACTAACTACTTACTTGTTCCTTATTGGAAACAGTGTTGGATTAATGGATTACATTTTCAATAAAATGACATCTAGTTTCCCTAAAAACATTTACACAGTCTTTTTGAAATCGTCATAGCCCAGTTCGTGTTTGATTTACTGCATTCCTTTTTCCATTTTCCATCCAGCTACTTCTGGATGTCTTTTTTTGTTGTTTTGATGACACATTTGTGGATTGTTGTTCAATTCCCTCCTTTCCGAATCCCTCTATCTTCTCATAAAAAAACGAATGCACTAGGGATAGTCTATTGATTTATCTGCTTTGTAGCGGAACCATAAAAAGTGAATAATAGACAATACATTTTCTCAACAGATGTCAAAGCCACACATACTGTGGATTCCCAAATTGTTACAAAGTGTCATAAAGGCACCAGTGATAATACAAAGGTCCCAGCTGACCTGATCAGCTGATACGAAGAACAGTTCAGAGCTCAGTAACATCCCTCCTGGCTGTTCATTTTTAATTCAAAGCTATATTATTTTCTTCTTTCTTCTTATTTCCGCTGATCTTTATCTGCCCTTGAAACGTTCTCTTTCTTGTATGACCTAACACTGTCTTCACCACTCGGGTTATTCCTTATAACATACGCACTTGCAGTTTTTTTTAACATTTCACCTTTTTAGTCTCCACCACTGCCCACTGGCATACACAGACATGCCTTTACCTCACAATTCAAGTTTTAGAGACTGTCAGACTCTGATATTTATTATATTTTCAAAGATTTGTATTCAAGAGTTTTTTCATCCTTCAGTAGTTGAAAGGCTCGGTGTGGTTTTCGCTCCTCTTTGTTCTAGCTTCTCTGGAACGTGACCCCACAGATGTAAAGATGCTTTGAACTGAAGAGACAATATTTAATATTCAGAGCCTCTCAGATGTTCCACTTGTTCATGATGGTCAAATGCAGTGCTCATTTTTAAATTGACATCAACATTAACGAACGATGACAGTTTAAATTGTCAATACATTAGCAGTGAGTGAAGTTAATGTGCTTTTTTCAAGATCATGTTTAAAATATCACTGAAATTGTAATCAGGCCAGAACTGGATTTCACTAAACAAAATAATGCGTAATGCAGATACAAAGGTAACAACATGGGCTTTTAAAAGTATTCATTAACATGCAAAATATAAATCAATATGATCTCCTCAAGGACACCAGGCTTGAGTCAGACATCAGTAGATTTACATTATATTAAAAAACAAACAAACAAATTCAGAATTTTTTTTGCCTTTCCGCTGTTATTACAATCACCAACTCTGGTTTGAATGAGAGAATGAAAATGAAAAGTGAAAATTACATATTTTTTAAAACCTGCTTGCGGTGTTAGGGTATTTTTTTGTACATCCTCAGTGTTAGACAGCAGGTGTCTCCTCTAATTGAGTCCACTGCCCTGTAGGAGCCCAGCAGCATTTAGCATATCAAAGGCCAACCTGCGTTTTGCGTGTCTGTGTGTGCACAGGTGTGTTTCAGCAACACACTCATGGAGGCAACCTGTAGCATGGCGCTTGGCTCTGGGCAGCTTTGGCGGGTTGAATGCGCGGGGGCCCAGGTGGTGGGGAGAAAGGTCGACCATGTAACCCTTAATTAGCTGACATTTGCGTCAAAGGCTGGCGCTAGGGGAGAGAGGAGGGGCATGTGTCACGGCTAAAAAAGCAGAACAAGGAGGCATCTTTTCTAGCTAAAGGCCATGCTGCCATTGTCAAGCCACAGGACAAGAGGAGACAACTGGCTGTAGAGATAAAGCAAAGCAGAAAGCCTCATTAGGAGGTGGCGAGTTGTAAAAGCCACGCTGCTGAGGTAGAGATGATGATGATGATGATGATGATGATGATGATGATGATGATGATGATGATGATGATGATGATGATGATAATAAATGGGATTTATATAGTGCTTTTCTAGACCCAAAGACGCTTTACATTACGAGTAAGGTCGACAAACAAAACAAGAACAAAAACACAAACAAAAACAAAAACAAAACAAAAACAGAAAACTAGTCAGGAGGATGTTGGTTCAGAGGGGGGAGGGGCGGGTTTAAGGATAAGCAGAGTTGAAGAGGTGGGTTTTGAGACGGGATTGGAACAGGGTGAGGGAATCAGACTCACGGAGGTCTTGGGGGAGGGAGTTCCAGAGCTTCGGGGCTGCCACAGAGAAGGCTCTGTCCCCGAAGCTCCGGAGTTTGGCCTTGGGGATTGAAAGCAAACCGGCTGAGGTGGATCTGAGCGACCGGGGTGGTTGGTAGAGGATGAGGAGGTCAGTGAGGTAGGGGGGGGACAGATGGTGGAGGGCTTTATAGGTGAGGACCAGGAGTTTGTAGTGAATGCGGTGTGAGACGGGGAGCGAGTGGAGTTCTTTGAGGACCGGGGTGATGTGATGCCATGATTTGGTGTGGGTGAGGAGTCTGGCGGCTGCGTTCTGGACACGCTGGAGTCTGTTGAGGGATGTTGTGCTGATGCCGAAGAGGAGTGAGTTGCAATAGTCAAGGCGGGAGGAGATGAAGGCGTGAATGAGTCGCTCAGCTGCGGGGCGGGTGAGAGAGGGACGGAGTTTGGCGATATTGCGGAGGTGGAAAGATGAGGTTTTTACAACTTGGCGGATGTGGGGGTCGAGGGAGAGGGTGTGGTCGAATATCACGCCAAGG
>NW_011341128.1:6977-35328 GCF_000735185.1 Notothenia coriiceps
GTAAAAGTACTCAGATTCGTACTGAGTAAAAGTAGAAGCTAGCTCAGATCTTGTTCTGATTAAAAGTAAGAAGTATCAGGAGAGCGTGGGACTGAGTAAAAGTAAAGCTACTGCAGATCTTGTACTTGAGTGATAAGTAGAAGTAAGCAGAGTGTAGGAATACTGCAGATTGGTCCAATTTCAGAATAATATCCTGATATGTTTTATACTGTTCAAGATCATGAAAGTGTTCTCCAAGCTGGTAAACCGGTGGCGCTATTTGAATGACTTTGTATAATAATTAGGGCCGGGACTTAACGCTGGGCTAATTAAGCATTAATTACATTAACACAAACACTGTCAACGCGTAAAAAAAATTACGCATTTTTAATGCCGCAACTTACTTGTTTTGCGCCTGGCGGAACGTTTCTCCTGGATGAGTTTGCAGGCCCGTACCGATTCATACTGGAGCCACGCCCAAACTAACGTTCATGAACTTCAGACAACAACAAACCACAGTGACAATAGTCAAACATGAAAGAGCAAGAAAGCTGATGAGACCGCTTTGTTGGGCCCTGCTGGAATGGGATAATTTTGGTTTTTAAAAAACCGCACCGAATGGAAGCGTCGATAAGAGCACGGTTGTATGCACAATATGCAAAAAGGAATTTGCAAATATCACCGCAGCACATCAAGCCTCAAGTATCACCTCAATGCAAACATATAATAGCAGCTAGCGGGAAGCTAGCGTGGACCGTTAGCCCGACTCCGAGCTACACGGCACCCCACACCATAACTTGCCGCTCAGAAATCGGGAGCATTTTCAAATGCAAAATGGGTGGGGGGGTGCTAGTGATCACCAGGAGCTGTTAGATTAACATTAACATGCTTATGGTAGTTGTAAGTGCACTGCCTTGCGGCCTGTAGCACCGTCCTTGATGGAGCATATGTGTGGGCTGGACCTGCATTTTACAGGAAAGGAGTGAGCAGAGAGTAGAGTAGTTGTCGATTCTTGTTCTGTTTTCTGTGAATATCTGCCTCACCTTCTCAGACTTTTAGTTGCGCGCGCTACTAAAGAGATGTGTTACCATGGAAACCAAACCATGGTGTAGCTGTATTAAAGTCCGAGTGGAAACAGTCGTGTGTAAATCTGATTTTGTCAGAAATCGGGAGAAATGCGGAAGAAATATGACCCCAGGAGGAAACCGGGAGAGGGCAATGAAATCGGGAGTCTCACGCGAAATCGGGAGGGTTGACAAGTATGACCCACACCCAACCAGATGACTGGTTTCAGGGCCAGGATAACTAAGTCCACGTCTGAAAAAATAACCAGCTCACTGGATTGCACTCGACTGTAGACCACTTGGAGTGGTAGAAGATAAGGGGCTGCAAAAGGTACTACAGATTGCATCGTCTGACACAACATATGAGCTGCCATGCAGAAAGACAGTGACAAAAATAATCCAGCAGCTTTATGACAATCAAAAGGAAGATAAAGAGAATTTATTGGAGAAAGCCGAATGTGTTGCCCTGACGGGATCATTGGACCACGGTAAGCAATTCAAATTACCTCTGTGTGACGGCACACTTTATTGACATCTTCTCACTGTTCTCAGGTCAAATATTTATATGTGATTAAAAATGCGATTAATTAATTACAAAACCTCTAATTAATTAGATTAATTTTTTTAATCGAGTCCCAGCCCTAATAATAATAATAATAATAATAATAAATGGGATTTATATAGCGCTTTTCTAGACCCAAAGACGCTTTACATTACGAGTTAGGTCGACAAACAAAACAAGAACAAAAACTCAAACAAAACAGAAAAGCAGTCAGGAGGATGTTGGTTCAGAGGGGGGAGGGGCGGGTATAAGGATAAGTAGAGTTGAAGAGGTGGGTTTTGAGACGGGACTGGAACAGGGTGAGGGAATCAGACTCACGGAGGTCTTGGGGGAGGGAGTTCCAGAGCTTCGGGGCTGCCACAGAGAAGGCTCTGTCCCCGAAGCTCCAGAGTTTGGCCTTGGGGATTGAAAGCAAACGATGATGATGATGATGATGATGATGATGATGATGATGATGATGATGATGATGATGATGATGATGATGATGATGATGATGATGATGATGATGATGATGATGTTGATGACGACCACTGACCGGGTCTCATGACAGCGGAGATTATTACAAAACGCCCCTTACTCCTTTAAAGAAATGGGTATAAACAGTTTGAAACACTAGCTTGCACCACCAAGGGTGAGACAGATGGAACATGTCACGAGAGCAGATGTGTCTGAGTGCAAGACATCTGCATTTGCATTAAAAATTCAGTGTGGTTCAACACTGTCAGCTACAGCTCTTGATCACATAATCATGACCTCCAGGTGTCTTCAGATTAACACTTAAGACAGGGAAAGGGACTCTGCAGTAAACTGAAGAAGTGAATGTTGAGCACATTTAAATTTAATATTTGTTCTTTCTGCTAAATGATTCAAGTGTGGGGCTATTGTTTCTACTAATTGTATACTTTTGTTATCCATTGAGATTCGAGGAAATGAGGGTTGATCAAAATCGTGTCAGCCTCTCATCAGGGCTCGTTGCATAAGCCTCCTACAGCTTTCTAAACAAACATGGCTTTTCAATGACATGTTTCACTCGTCTCTGAGTAAACACAGAACAAAGCTGCCTGAAACTGCAATTATTGGCAAACTACAAAGGGATGACAAATGTTTAACAAGATGCAAAAAATACGAAAATGAGATTCATTAAAAACATCACAGAAAAAAACCAAATGAATAGTCTAAGAAGCCTTGGATTTAGAACGTGTAGCGTTTTTGCATAAAAAAAGTCAATATTTTTTAATCCTTATATGGAGACTTATGTGGCTTATTCTTACAGTCACAATCAATACTAAGTTTCTCAGTTTAATGATCTATGAATTACATTATATTAGGAGGTAATTATCCAACAAAATAAGTCTTTATATCCAAAAAATAAAGACACAGTGAGAATATACAGATAGCTCTGTAATGATGTTGTCTGGCTAATATGTTTTTGTTCTTTAAAAGACAAAAGTCTTTGGTTTACCCGTGCAATCATTTTGATGACTCGTAAATAAACATTAGAAACACTTTTGAGAAGGTTTCTTAGAAAGGAATTCCATTGATCCATTTCCCCATTGATAGAATTAAGTTGTTAAATGCAGTGTGAATTGGAAATAGACTTTCTTTACTAAAGCGAAGAGAAGAGTACTTAAAGCTGTCACCTGCTCATTTCAGCTGGCAGTTATGCCCCGTGTTTATTAGCCGGTATAAGTGCTCTGCAGCTTCTAAAAGTGAGAGAAACAGATGGATGTGTTGCGGCCCCGGTCACACGGAGCTGTGTGGAGACGGCCTGCTTGGCGAGATGACACCTCAACCATCTGCAAGCATTTACCACTTGGAACGGGATGCTTTCAGAGGTGACACAACAAAATGGCGTCTAGATAACAGTGTCACAGAGTTGTATGAGATGAAATGTGATGTGAAAAACTCTTTGGGGAGATACTTAAATTCAGCTTCTAAACTGAGATCCTGTTCGGGTTCTGACAACCACCAAATCATGACAGCAACTTGTATTCTGTCACTGCAATGCTACACGAAATTGTTCCACTTCAATTAATAACAAACTGTTATAATTTACACCGCTCTTTACATCAAAATTGACAGCTTTGTATGAATCACTTGCTGAGAAAAATAGAAGAAAAACAGGTAATAAAAAGGTATAACATTTTTTAATTGATTTTATGTTTATGGCCAAACTAAGAGGGAACAGGTAGACTAAATAATGCAGACATCTATACTCAACATGTATTGAGTAAGAGTTAAAAAGATATAGGAATACATTAGGAGCTAATGGCACTAGAAGGAACATTTTATAGAAAAACAGTGTTTAATACCTTTCTGTACTGATGAACTGAGGGAATCAAATGGAGAGTCAATGAGACAAATTAGATTAAAAGTTAAGTGAGATATAGAGCGCTGAGGTAAATTAAAAGAAAGAGGAAGAGACTTCAAAAAGCAAACTGAGCTAAAGGAATAAAGTGAGTAAAACAGAAAAGGAAGGTACACAAGGAAGGTATGTTGGCAGGTACACATTTTGGGCTTTTCTGAGTGAGACGAAAGGCCAGGAGAGCTGGATGCAAGCTGATCCCCTCGGCTTTTCTCTCGGTTGACTGACCCTACAAGCTATTAGCAGGATCTAATGGCCTCATTACAGCCTTCTATGAGAGGTGCAGGAGTAACTGAAGCCTGTACCTGGTCATATGATAGTGCACTGATACTGGAGCGGGCCAAAACACCTGAGAACGGAGGCCCTCACACACACACACACACACACACACACACACACACACCATAGATGGCAGCTTGCGTACATTATTTGCACAGAGCCCTGGAAGCCAATCAGTCCTCCTATCCAGGAATACCACTTGGCTAAGTGTTTTTCAGTCTGTGTTTTACAAATTTGCAGGTTTTAAAATTGACAACACTCACCTGGAAATGTGCCGCTCAGACTTTTGGGGTTTTTGCTTTGTTTGAAATCACAATACCATTCACAATGTGATTTGTGACCCGAAGGAATGCAGACCTTTATTGACATATGCTCCCCAGGAATAGATGCTAGGGTTGCTCGAGTGGCAATCCTTTATCAATCAGGCTAAACTAAGAAATGCAATTTTGTGGACAGCGATTTGGCCTAATCCATCAAATGTTTTCAACGGTTGTGCCAGTTAAACTACATCTTTAGTCAGGGATTAAGTCTAGTACTGCTTCATCCATGAGCAACCGGTTTATAGGAACTCTTTGTAACTGTGCCCTTTAATGGAACATAAAGAGCTTCTATAATTAAAAGCCAAATCTGTCACTTTTCTTGATATTGCTCTGTTAATCATCACAGCAATTACCCTGGCCAGTGTTCTTGCCAGTGGCCATCATCAAGCCTCACTGGGAAGTGACATTGATGCTGCGGCAAAAGTTTGTTGAAGGCCAAAGAATGACGTAAATAGCAATAAGAAAAGTTGTTAATGTACTGTTGCACAACATGTATTGTGTAAGACTTGCCACAACTTGTTTTCTTTTTATAAAGCTTCCTTTTAACAGTACTGTTAATACACCAGTCATCTGACTGTTGCCAGAGCCTGGATCAGAGACTTGATTAGGGAGTTAAAATACACGAAGGGTTGTAAATAAAATTCAGATCACTGAGATAAGAAGACAGCTGCAGAGACGCTATCTGTCTGTACTATGATTCCAGTTATATTTTTAGCTATTTGTCTCAATGTGGAGGAGTCTTCCATTAACAATATGTCCTGGGAATACTTTTCTTTAGGTATACTTATCAAACATGCATAATGTTCTTTAGATTTTTAAAGATGTTCTGCAGCTAATTGAATAGATATGTCGATATGCATGCACGCCACGCATATGAAGTAAATAAGCCCATGCAGTAAATTCTTTACACTTTTTAGCCTCAAAGTGGCATGATTTCCATTTGCCAAGTGTTCATTCTGTACATTGATGTAATGATATATTGCATTTTGAGCAATAACTGTGTTTTGGAAAACTTAAAAAGCTCCTGCTGACATCCTGTTTCCAGCTGACAGTCCAATGTCAGAGCAAGGGCAGTCACCTAAATCCACTGCTACTCAAGAGGGGTGCTTGGGATTTCAAGAAAGGACTAATACGGCTGCACAATGGGACATTGTGTGATCAGATAGCAATAGGGACGACACAGAGCGATACAAAAAACACACAGACTGAAGCCTCACAGCACTCTGTCGGCATTGTGTGGTACCTCAGCAGCTCCTGGTACACACTGCATCTCTCTTGTAGTCGATTGCCAAGGAGAGTGAAGTAGAGTGCTCATCTAATAGAAAGCACGGAATGATGATAATGCATCTTCCCAATGCTGCTAAAGCCAGATTGATTTCCTCATGGCCAGTGAGAAATAAAACACTGAATTATCTTAATCAACACTGTTTTCATTGACCACAAGCTGTCATGATGCAGCAGAAGTTAAGTAATACAGCGTTGGTATTTTAATTCAATAATCATGATGGGAAACAAAGTCCTGATAAATAAACATTCATTATATGTAATACATGCTGCTTTATATATGTAGGTTTACAGAGGTTTTTCAATGAGTTGTGACTGTTTAAAGGTTGGGATGTACGTGCATGGTTGTGTGGTTTGAATATGATTTGAGGAACTTGGCTTACAGTTGTCACTGTGGGCCATCTGTGTCAGGGAAGATGCCGCTGCTACTTCTGGCAAGTAAAGTCCCAACAATGTGCTCATTATTTTTCTAAACCATATCTGTGAAAATGGATTAGAAACTGTTATAGAGTTAGAAATGTAAGTCAATACCAACAGCTGTGTTGCTCACAGGGTATGCCGATGTAAATTGCTGTTAATGTGGAATGCTGGTGTTTACAGAGTAGCTCTGTAAGTATTTACTAGTTGTAGATCTTGTGCCTAAATAAATCCTCATCTAAATACATCTGTGAAGCATGGAATAGGCCCAACTATGGCCTGTTCTTTCGTTTTTCTGGGTACTGAGCCACATTGAAAGCATAGGTTAAACACTGAGATCTGTATCTTCAGAAATGTTTAGACATTTATTATTTTTCCCTTATTCTGAGGCCTTTAACACATACAATTTCTAGCACATTAAGTTCAAATACCAACCCTTTTATGCCACCTCCACAAGACAGACATATTGCAAATATCTTCGAACCACCATATCGTGTTTGTCATCAAGTAAACTAGACTTGCTTTAAAAAAAACATTACATACAAAAAATTCAACTTGCGGAACTACACCATGCAATTAACAAAGTGCAGTCATTTTGCTGTACGGTTGCCAATAGAAGGATTCAGTAAGTGCCCCCTTGTCATAGCAGTTACATGTGGATAAAGAAACTGGTACCTAAAGAGAGTCAAGTTGAATGGAGCCGATCTGTATCATGCCATAGAAACAGGGCATTGGTGAGATTAAGATGAGAAGATTGATACTACTCTCACTTATTTCCTTTTATAGAAAGAAGATTAGTTTGGCTTGGAAGCAAAGACTGGAAGCAGGATGAAACTCCTAGCCTGGCTCTTTTCAAAGTTCCAAAACGACTTTAAAGCTTACTATTGACTCATTTCTCAAAGGTCTTCCAACACTAAGCTCTTATTGGGCCTCTTTGATGTGATGAAACAAAGATTACTCTAAACACCTGAAATGTGCAACCAGTGCCAATGTCAACTCACCAAAGCGGGCCTTGATAAAAGCTTATTTTTCAGATTTCCCGTTCACTTTAAGATAATGTAAGATCCTCGCTCTGTAACATCTGTAACAACTGAAGCACCTCTGTGTGAAGCATGGAAAGTCTCAGGTTTCAGCCATGTGTTGAAAAAACACTTCACATCACGTCTACGTCACAGGTTTATTCTTGGGAGCGTAGTAGTAACAGACTTTTCCCCGAACAGATGCACGTCTGATAACGGGGCCTGCACATGTCACACCCTCAAAAGACTCCCTGTTATGTGATTGAGCCTATACAGTTTCTGTCATCTGCAGTTTCTGAGCATTCCTTCCATCCCAATTGAAATACATTTTAACACGGCACCCGACTCTTGACCGTGGGTCAGTGGAGATGAGCTGAATTGGTGAGCTGTAAACAGAGCGTTGGGAGGTCTGTGGGGTCAGAGTGCCATTTTTGCATCAGCCCTGCTGTCCTCTCCCTGCTGCAGCACTGTGGCATGGCTTATTGAATGTGACGCTATCCTCCACAACAGAATGTCCTCCATTGTGCCATTGAACAAAGGCTCTCTCTCTCCCATTGATGGACAGCTAATTTTTTTTCTTGTGTTCTGAATGTGGAGGGGTGGGGTCGAGCTGGTCAGGGTTTTTTTTTTATTATAACGTGTACCCTAATCTCTTATGGGCAGACAGGAGATGGTTGTTTTATATCTGTTGTATTCTGATTGTTAATGTCTCGTGTGGAGTAGTACTGATCTAATGTTTTATTGAAGGGAAGAGCCATTGATATTCTGTGCTCGGTTCGTTTTATATCACTGGGTTTTCAATACTGAATAAAATATGTTCTTCTCAGCCATACATGGATCTGTGGTTGTTCAGCATCAAGCAGCCTTATTATATTAAAAGGGAACTGAAGAGTTTCTAAGAATATATCATGATGTCATATTGACAATTATAGATTGGAACTAATATGGCCAATTGAGAAGATGTGACTTCAATTAAATAACAACATTTACTGTAATATCGACATCACCAAGGATATGAGAATCTCAGCAGCTTAACTGTAAGAATGAGCTGCTTTACTTTCTCTTGAATGAGAAGTGTTTTTGTGGTTCATTTTTAACAATTTTCTAGATCAATGCTGACTAATGATCTTAATGATCAATACATCTTCAAATGTTTTCCAAGTTAAACAATTTGTCTATAAAATCTCAGAAAATAGAAAGCCCAGGGATTTGTATTCAAGTGGCTTGTTTTGTATGTCAGTTGCTCTATCTACTGTATCTATTGTGTGCTATCCTAATACAAAAGAAAAACTCATCAAATCTCAACAAGCAAGGACGTGTTTACTTTAAAAAACAACAAAATAGTTTCAAATAAATACAGCTTTACAATCAATGAATTGATCAAACCAGAGAGTTGCAGATATACGGATAATCTGATCTAATCATAACTCACTGGTTTTACGATATTTATAATTCCCTCTGTCGTCATTTTAATGTTTTCTTTTTATGAGTGAGACAATAAAAATATGCTATAGGCTCTTATTTTTTTTTTCAATTTGTGCATCATCCGTATCCTATGGTGGAAGTGTTCATGTTTCCTGCCAGTGGGGTAGGGCTGGAAGCAGATGGCTGCTGACAGAGGAAGGGGTTTGGAAAGCCGTGAGTGAGCAACAGATGGAAAGGCGCATATGCCTCCAAGTCCCCTCAGCCTGCCAGCAGTCCCGTGACTAACTGTGGGAAGATTCTGGCCTCATCCAGGTTGGGGATGGTTAGAGGATCATGGTGAGGTATGAAGTGTCCTCAGAATGGAAATGGTAATCTAAGACAGGGTTTGTCTCTGGAAATTCAACTGTGGCATTATTCAGATCACTTTTAATTGGGCATGAAAGAAGAATTGTTGCAAAAAATCTACCTGGCGCAAGAAGCATATTGTAATTTATGAAACACTGTTTAAATAAGCAAGCACTGATCTTATATGGGTTATCCAGTTATTTAGGAAAAGAGGAAAACTCCTACAGGGACTTTTCTGGTCCTCAGGGAGCTAAGTTTCTTCACCGAAGAAGAAAATGCCGGATAAAGGAAGTGTTGCCTACAGTATGTGAGGCCATAATGGTGAGTATGACCAAGCCAGCACACAGCTAGCTATAGCCTTATTGATAGAAGACAGCTATGCCTGCTCCCGGAGAGAAATATAATTGAGTACACGCGCGCTATTTAAAGGATTCAGGGCTGTGGAAATTCAATGTAATTCCCTAAAGAGCTCAGGGACATGTCACAGTGTTCTGCGTCAGGCAATCTGCTAAGAGTTTGTTTCTGCACGAGGTTGGTGGAGTGATACTTAAAAGTTACTTTTTTAGTCCGATGTGTTATGGGCAAAAGGTTGAATTGCTTTGTCCCTATGTAGTACTTTTACTACAGCTTTTACCTAACTGAGTATTAACCCGCAGATCTTTTAAAAACTAGATATAAACCAGATTTTGTGAGGATAAACTCTGTTCTTTTCCTCTTTTGCCTAACCCCCCCCCCTAAGGGTAGCCTCCTGTGGATTGGTCTATAGTAGTTAAGGCTAAACGTGTGCATGCAGCAGTTTGATATTTGCTCTCACTTTGCTGTTAATAGAATCCTTACTCTATATAACTTATCACTACTTCTTCTTCACAGTTTATTTTAATTTAACTAAGAATAGTGTAAGCGTGGTCAGCACTGCTTTTCTTAGGTTGCACTTCTTGTCAGTACAGCTTGTTTAACATGTGCCAGCTGAGCGTTATCACCCAGGTCCTACATTCCTTTTGTAGATGTCATTGTTTTTGATGGTGTTGTGGCATGTCCTCTGGCCTTGTGCTTGCTGCCTTCAAAGGACTCACTCAGGCAACATGCCAGGCACTTGTTATCCCAGTTTGTTTTGTTGGTGTATGTGACAAAAGTAAATGTAGTTGTAACTGTTCAAATAAATGCTGCAGTGGACAGTTGGTTTTAATAAAGTCTCTGCATCTGTTACACAGCTTACATCTGAGATATTTTTGATCACTTGTTTTGGGAATCATAGCCAAACTCTTAAGTAGGGTTTGTTGTGAAGTGTTATTCTGTGGGAATCGCTTGTAGAGGAAATGTAATGTGACCCCCATTTATTGTTTATACGCCCGTTTCCTGCTTTCCCCAGACTTGAATAACCCTAAAGTTGTTCCACTGCTGAATCCCCCCTGGCCATGACCCAGGTTCCGTGTCATGTGGTGGGGTATGTGAACTGCATGTACAACAGGGCCTCTAGGAACACCATCGCAGGCCCGTTCTGGACTCAACATCTGAGGACAGGATATGGGCTCCAAGCTTTAAAAGAACTCACTTCCTGTGACACTCTTTGGGCAAATGTTGTCCACTCTTTTAATGTCTTACTTTGTATGTGTTCCCTTTGTGGGATTCAGAGTGCTCTTACATTTCAGTTTGAATGGACCGTTTGGTCAGTGGTGAATAGACCAGATGCTTCTCATAATGTACCCATAGTCCATGATTAATGTAATAATATTTTCAACTGTGGAACATTTTAAATTCTGAGTCATTTTGTTTCCATTCTGCTAGCAAATAATGACTCGTGGTAAACAAACATAGATAATGCATTATTCCCCTGTGGAATCTTTGGTCTAAGTTTATCATTGCATATTAAGCCTTAATTTTCCTACTTTTCCAGAGGCAAAACGGTTAATATGTCTTTGTGTGTAAGGAGTTTCATGACGTAAGTGCTGCAGTATTTGTATACATATGAATAAATCATGAATAAGAGTGCAAGCAAGGATGCCCTCTGGCAACGAGACAGCACATTTATCTCACGGTTCAGCCAAAATTATAGCAGGCCACAACATGCCAGGACACAAGAGGCCAAGAGCAAACATAAGAAGGCAAATCAAATCTGATAAGTAATTCATAACAGTCATATTTTGTATAGCCTGCCAGTTAGGAGCTATGTTACTATGGAGATTTGGAAGAAAAAGGTTACCATAATGCTACAGTGTTCGCCAAGCACCATTTGGTCCTTTTTTTTAAATGCAGTGTTTCGAATAAGTGACAGTGCTGTAAACTGATCTACCCCATCATTATCTTGTGAAGGGACACTCTGCAGTGTTTGTTTGGTATAAGCCTTTCAGAGTGTTGCTCAGGGCTGTGTCAGAGGGTCTTCTCAATGGCTCCGGTTTGGAAGAGGAGATTTTCCTCATCCACGAGTCTGGCGTGAAAAGTGCACTGTTCAGCAGCCTGACACTGTTCTCAGGAGATGAGCTCTGCCTCGATGTGTCTTTGCAGACCGGCCTCGAATAAAATACTCCACAGCTAAAAGGGAGAAATTATGACACTTGTGTTGCCACACACTACATCTCAGGCCCTGTTGTGCTCTTGGGCACATTCTGTTGTGCGATTGGACCAACTGGTGTGTAGAGATGCACCCTGCTGCTGTGTTAAAGCATAGTGAGCCGTTTGTAACCATTTTGCGAGATTTACAGGACATTTACTTCATCAGCAAATTGGTTTCTCAGTGGCACTGTGCTGATGTCTTGCAGCGCTCTGTATTATTTGTCCAAATGCGAGTAGTTGCACACAAATTATGTTTAAAGCGAGGGATAACTCACTTTGCGAATGTTTGTGTAGGGGCTCTCTGAAAATATTCACACTACTAAATGGTGGCTTTTCACACATTTGGCTTCAAGAGACCCTCCACTATAAAAAAGGTATCTTTTGTTGTGTCAGAATCTGGCTTGGAATCTGGCTTTGGCCTTGAAAATAATTGGCGGCTAATGTAGGTCCAAGCTAATTCAAAGCTACATTTTGTCTGTTAACACAATAAAACAAATCTTCCCGTGGTCTCCTCGTGCCAATAGGGCTTTTAGTAAATGGGACCCCTTCGTTTAGCTGGCTGGCAATTGAGAGCTTTTCCACAATTAATGGTCCACTTCCAAAACAAATCCTGTAGCCACATTCACTCACCCTCATGGATTTTCAGATGTCACGTTTAGGGAAAAGTCCATCTGACTAAAAACCTTGGTTTAATCCATCAAACACGGGTCATTTAGCATCAGCAGTAAGTGGAGCTGTCCTTGTGTCTGATATGAGTCTTTAAGACAGAGAAGTGGGGAATTCAGTGAATCGTGTACTTCTGCATTGTAGGAGCTCTTGTGATGCATCTTCTTCTGTGGTTGAGTGTAGTGTAGATCTGGTGGTGGATGGGTAGGCAGTGGCATTTTATGTAACACATGTAGGTGGCTGGAGTAGCTCTGCGTGAGCGTGTTTGTTTGTGTGTGTGTGGTGTGCATGTGGTACTCTCTTGATGTGTGAATATCCCCACACACAGGCCTTTGACCTGACCTGGATGGGTGTGTGCTGAGTGCAATACGCCGAGGATATGGATATAATGGGAGTTTCGGTTTGTGGGGGTGGTAGGGACAAGGTATTAGAGCAGTGTCATGTTGTGACTGAGGGTCAGGAATTGGGGTTGAGTTTGCGGTCTAAAAAACCTCTTAACACTGCTTGTCTGGCAGAATCAAACTATACTATTTTATGGGATTATTACCTTTTGTTTATACTCCAGCCTCTCAATATCTCTATAGCCTCTGTGCAGGTAATTGCCCCTGGATCACAATGACTGCTGGCCCAGGCGCCTTTGTTTGCAGCTGGTCCAGGACTAGACATCCTTATTTCTGACAAAGAAAGGATCGGATATCATCAAATA
The DNA here is from genome assembly GCF_000735185.1 of Notothenia coriiceps. Taxonomy (NCBI): domain Eukaryota; kingdom Metazoa; phylum Chordata; class Actinopteri; order Perciformes; family Nototheniidae; genus Notothenia; species Notothenia coriiceps. The sequence continues at coordinate 19,959 of NW_011341128.1, forward strand.
GAGTCCTCAGGGGGTAGGTCGTTCTGACGTTATCTGATCCTGAGCTACTGATGTGGTATATTTGGATTGATGGCATAATTCAGCAGTATATCATCGCCCCAAAACATCTACACCTCATCTACTGTTTCGCAGATGAGGGGCTTTTAACCTTCCAGTTACCCTTATACGTTAACTCAATAACTTCCCATATCTATTGAGTTAATGAAACACGTCCCAGCATGCACAGGGTGAAAGAATGCATTTAGAAGTAACCCGTCTGTCATTAAACAACAACATACTGCTGACAAACACACTCACACTGAACAGAGGTAATTTCTCTGACTTGGTAACAATATGTTTTATGCTAAAACAATTAGTTGATTAATTAATTAACACAACAACTCATTTCAAACATGTAACCAGTTTTTCAGGCAACAGTTCAAGTTAAAGCGTCTCCAGTGTATGTTTTCTTTGTCGTATATGTCAGTAGATTTCATATTTAGGTTTTTTGACTGATTAATTTGAAGATTGAAATATCTCACACTTCTGAATTTATGGACAAAGATTAATTGAGAACAGATTGAGAAAGTTGATGGCAGAGTAATTGTTCCAAGTTGCAATAGTTTGTTGCACCTTCTTCCACCATGGTATTAGTTTGATTTTTCACGACTTGATTCTTGGATTTTCTTGTACACATGTCTTGTTGGTCACAATGACTCAAAACCCTTCTTGACTGCACGAGGAACTGAGCAGGCTATTAGATGATGCCATGTGTGAATTAACTGGTATGCTGATGAGTCATTAACAATTCTTCAGGTTGCACATGACCAATGCTGAGCAATGCAACACCTTAGCCTGCTCTGACTCAAGGACGGGGATAACTGCTGAGAGGCCAAACATGGTGCGGTTTTTGATGACCATGAGTTATTGGAGATGGAGTCCAACTAAGAAGAAGCACTATACACATTATTTATTCCAAAACATGGAAGCAGTTAGGCTTGTTTTGTTATTTCAACAGAGCCTTGTTTGAATATCTCGGATAATTTATCCTCTTGTTTCCATCTGGAGAAAATAACACCCACTCTCACTAACATTTTTGTTGGATCCCTTTTATGAAAACCTCTATGGCAGGGACTTCAAATCTTCTCTGCTCAGAATTGTATGAAAAAAACTTTTTTTGTTACCCAATACATCAATCATGTTCATGCAGTAGAGAAGCAAAGTTTATTCTTTTATGGTGTGATTGTTGGAATGAAAATGTCATTGTACTTGTCCTGGGTTAGTCTGACCTAGATGGGCAGAAACTTGCTGTTAATGCAAGACAGTGACAAAAACAAGTGTGACGTGTCTGTTCGGTCGCATTCATCTGAGATTTCTTTATACGTCAGGTCTGTTTCTATCAGGTATGATAACAGCAAAGGGAGTAGGGGCTGGGATAGAAAGGATAGATGGATAATCCACTTACTCAATTAAGCATCTGGTCGTCAGCAGATTTTGCCCACTGGAGGGATCGAACCGCACCCCTAAAGATTACCTAAATTCAATAAGGAACATCTCTGATATACTTTGATGTGATGTCACTAAACAGGAATGTCATCTTATCTACAGTTTTACTAAAAAAAGTGTTGGATTTCATTCAATGTTTCTGTTCAATGTTGACGCATAACAATATAAAGGATTCCCAGTCCGAAAGGAAACGGTTGAATGTATCACTACATTTTGACGTCTGACATATTCGGTTTTACCTTAGTTGCCTTACAGTAATGTCAACCATCATAGCTTGACAAGTTGTGTTTCTATGTGATGATTTTATGAATTATTCATTTCATATTTGAGATAGATTATTCAACTCCTTTATTGAGTTACCTTAGACAGCTTGGATGTCACAGGCAAGTGTCAACAAACTGTCAACACCAAACTTTCAACTGACACACTCATTATTATTATACTAATGAGACAAAACTTGTTGAGAATTTATTTTGAAAGTTGTCAAACTTTTGATCACATTGCCTCAAATAAAAATAACAACAGTATAAACAATGACAAGAACACAGATATTTGTTGACAGTATTCCCTTAAGAAGTTATTCCTTCAATTGAGAAGAATGATTTTATGTAAACATCACTTTTAAAATTGCATCAGCTTTAGTTTGACAAAACTGACAGTGCTATTGCCATTTTTGTCCCCTTTTTATATTTTGAGTAATTAAGATACAATGCAGTTATACGTTAGTTGAATTATGATAATGTGACATAAAAGAATCAATGCTTGATTCAAATAAGCAAACAAAATAATTTGTGTTTTATCTGTTGCTTTAAGTTTACAGAATTGTAGTTATTAGTTTCTAGTTAACATATCCACCCTCGATTCCTGGTTTACAAAATGCAAGTAGTTCAGCTGCTGTCAATGTTCTTCACACATCTCTGGAAAATGAATCTAGCAAGCAAATAATTGGCTGTTTATTCATCCGCTCTCTGCCTTTCAAATTTGAGTTTTCTCTGTCTGACAGAGAACAGATGCCCGTGAAAACCCAAGTTAAGGCATCTGGTTTTAAGTCCGACTATAACAGCAATATTTTTTATATATATTTCTGACTCAACAAAGACTAAAATGTTTTTATTTTGGGGTGAATGTTTGGTGTCTATATTGTTTTATATTTGAAAAGGGGGTTGCCTCGGACAAATTAGCAATTTCTTACAATTGTTGCCAATGACAACCTGGCCCATGCTACTGTCGAGCCCTAATAAGTTAATCACGTATTCTTGAATTTGATGGATATGTCATTGAGTATGCTCAGGGGTCATATACTACTGTATAAGGGTATACATATAGGCATAGCAATGTAATCGACTCATCATTGAAGACCTTTCTCTCTTTTTGAGTAACCCACTGATGTCTGATCTGATTTATATTCAGCTTAACATCTATCAAACTTCTCATTGATTTTCTTTGTTTCTTCTCCTTCATGCTCTCGCTGCCTTTGCCCCACCTTGATGGACACTCAACATCTTGCAACTCTGCAGGTAAGCCAAACAAATACAGACCAAAATCAACTCAGTCAAATATGTATTGTTTCATATCAGGATGTACAGTTATAATGTTTGTTTGAAGCTAGCCTGCCATACTGGGTTGATTTATGAGTTTCACCATCTGCTCTTGGGATCCACAAGCAGACCAAGTCTTACCTTTTTGCCCTCTCACCCTCAGTAGTTTTAAAAGACAGCTGCTATACAGTACTTGTGTATCAGTAAGGTTGTGCTTTGTTGCAATTGCCATCTGGACATTGTGTTTGACAGCCAAGCACAGTAAAGAAAATGAATAAAAGTACACAAATATTTGCTTTTAATAAGCTAAAATGCCAAAAGTGTTTAATTTTCTAATATAATATAATGCCTTTTTTGCAGGTAGCCATAAACCTCCTAATATGTTAACCTTTTTGATTTGGCTGTTTTTAATCTGTTGAAAAATCAAACACTTTTTGGTTTCTGTACTGAATATAAATATCCAGTGATCTTATTTCTGTCATATGCTGTGTGAAAGGAGAGGCACATATGGCCCAGAGCAGGTTATAAGCAGGGCAGAACTGCTGATGAATTAAGAGTTCTTTTCTGGATCTTCTTCTAGTGCATGGGGATTGCTCATTATGATAACCTCCCAAAGAGGATCCCAGATGGGGATGCCATCCTTTCAGCTGGCCTACTTCTTTGCTACTCCTCACACGTAGCAATTTGTCCAATCCGCCTGCACATCTTCTCTTGCTAAACCAGCCATGTAATTATTGTGTACATTCTGGCCTTGCTGCAGTGGAAGATACTCTTCTAAAGCAGAATTTCCATACAGTGAGCATGTGTGGTCAGAGCCTGGCTCGAGTGATGGAAATGGCACTTTAAATTGTGTTCCTAATGTTTATTTAGTCATCTGTTGGATAAGAGTAAAACATGATCATAGTAGTGGTAAAGCAACTCAAAATCAGAAAGTCTACTATACACATGGACAACAAAATGTAACCATAAATGAAGATTTCTCTCTTGTGTCCTACATGACAACATGTTAAGCCAAATGATTTGACAAGATTGACTGTCATAAAAAGGATCACGTTAATAAAGGGAGTTTTTCATTCTGTGAAGAAGTAGACCAAATGCATTGATCACAAGTGGCTTGGCATCCTGTACCTCGTAAAAATAATGCAGGAGTCAACAGTATTCACTCCTTATTTGATATATCAGGAACTGACAGTAAGCTCATGATTTTACCCTTACTTGCGAGTAATGCTTACATTGGTATCACCACAAAGTCCATTCATATCTCTATTTGATCAGGGTAATGTCAATAATCATATGAACTCAAACTGGAATCAAGAAGCAATAAACTTGGTAAATAATTCCTATTGTATTGATTTATGCAAACATGGTTGTAATGTGCAGTTATGTTGCAGGTCTGAACTTTACTATTTATCAATCATTATTTGCACTAGGTGTTTATCATTTGACATGTGCACTGACTCATGTGGTGTGTCACTCAAAAACAACACCCACACCCCTTTGGCTTTGATTTTGAAGGGCTGATAGAGATCTACAGTCGTGCTGCAGTCAGGTCCGTGAGACTGTGGTTTGGAGCCGTTTGAAGCTCTCCGTAGCAACTTCAGAATGGTTTGGAAGTTGTTTACATCTTTTAATTACTCCCTGTCATCATGTTGACATCGACAGTTTGGACTGTAATAGGAGGCTTCACAAACATCATCTTAAAAGGCATTAGTGATACAAATCTACGATATGATGAATGGCAAATTGTGCACGTGTTAGACACATCCAATGTCATGGAAACAGTTTTGTGAAGAATGACCAATATCGTTATGAAACAACCCTATAAACATGTGATCCTGCTTCTATTGAATCATGTTTGTCTAAATCAGATGATCGGTGTCTTTTATTAAAAAAAAATCATGACAAAAAGGGACTTATTACTAACACAATTATACCCAACATCTGATTTAATAATTTAGTTTCGGGAATTCATCCGTGTTCTTTTCAGAATGTTCCTATTCAGCATTTGTAATTGTAAAGTATGCAAAAAGCCTCTAATATATCAACTGGAAACCATGATTAGTAAGTGCAGTAGCCTACATATATTTCCTAATGTATTATCAATTCGGTAATTATTAAAAACAAAATTATTATTCTTGAATTCCTCAATTTGGCCACTAGGGGTTTTGAGTGCAGTGATCGAAAAAACACATAAGATGACAGTTAGACAGCCACGACAACACGCTTAATGGACGCAATGGAAGCGTGTATACCTAGCAACACGGGAAACCTCATTAGCCTTTATTTTGGATCCTGTTTCTGGCAACTGGATGAATGTAAGTCCAATGTTAAATGTATTTTAAGCTCTGATTTTGAGCTTATCAAAAGCTTAGAAAAGTAACGTTAGATTGTTTTTATCTTGATGGGTAACGCTACGTTGTTAGCTAAAGTTAGCTAAAGTTAGCTTTGTTTCCAGTTAATGGCTACTGTTACCGAGGTTGTTTAAAACTAAGTAAATTACACTGATCAATTTCAGTAAATGGGCTTTAATGTACAGCAGATTAAATATTAACCTACATTATACTGGTTTGCGTGTCAACAAAACCACTTCATATCTAATTGTTTTTCGTAAATGTTCAGAAACAAGACTCCAATTATGCTATTTACTCTTTGAGTCTATTCTTGATTGAGCTACATGCTAACGTCATAATGCTAACAAGCTTATGGAAAGCAGGTGTTACATTTACTGTGCTCATCATTTTAGATTATCATGCTAACAGTTGCTAATTATTTAGCACGAAATACAAAAATAAAACAGCTGTGGGCGATTGAGCTGAGATCAGCCATGTCTCTACAAAATGTCAATCAAATCCAATATTTTAGTCTGGCCTAAAGACGTTGAACAACTGACACATTAATAGTATTAGAAGGGTATTTTTTAGCCTGTACCATGCATTTACATGCCTTAACAGCTGCTACATTTGAATGATCAATTCATCAATCAGTCCATCGATAATCCTGCATTTCTTTGTTATATAAAGCTATGCATAATGCGTTATATCTAAGGCTTCAACATGACTTGCCCCTTGCCAAAGAAGAAGTTGAGTGACTTCTATTTATCTTTTTATTTCATGGCTATAATAGTGGCTCGGCAAACACACTTGCAGGCCTGCACACGTTTTAAACTGTTAATATGTCGAAACTGGTGACCAAAGAAATGATAAACAAGTCACAAACATACATATTTTCATGTAACAAGCCAAAGTATGTATTTGCTATTTCATTTCTGGCTTTTGAAGAAATGTGTTGATGCTCACACCTCCACACCCCTCTGCTTATAATCACATGCCATTTATAATGAAAGTTTGAGGTCTTCACACAGTATTTTTGAAAATTGCCACATTTATTTAAGTACACATTATAATACAATGCTTTGACAGATCAAAGGAGAAAATTATTTTAAGTATGCTTTTATCAGTGATGTCTTTTTGTAACATCAGAGAGAGCTGTATGGGATGTAATTGTCTTGAAGACCAGAGGGTCGACAAAAGCATCTGGTGATGGAAGGCTTTTGTTATCCATGCGGCTCCTGTCATTGTTTGCTTTTCCAGTTCCTGTTTCGGTAATGAACTCTAAAATTGTGGGATGTGAGTGTGACAAAGGTACATGCTGGAGCATGAATCTGTAGCGGAGACCCTGTCGAGTGGCTCATGGCTTCGCCAGTTACATAAGATCTGAAGCCTCATAGTTAAAACAGGAGGGTCATAAATCAACCTGCACAGTAACAAAAGCGCAGCATCTTTTGTGAGTTGTTCTGGGTTCTCTTAATCTCTTCTTCCTCTCTGTCCTCATTTTCCTCTCTCACTTCTTCCATTTATGTTATGGGGAAGATGGAAATGACTGCACCGGAAGATGATGGTGGCATTTTCGATGATTCGTAACCGTTCTTAAGTTTTGGCTCGCAGAGTATATGTAATGATAGCAATTTGAATGAAAATGACAAAAGAAATGCATTTCTTTGCCCTTTTCATGTCACCATTTTTCTTCTTAATGGATTTCTACACTGCAGTGCTCATTTAGGGCCTCATTGGTACGCACCAAACCCTTTTTTGCAAAAGTTGCCACTTTTCCTTTTCTCATCTATTTTTCCAAACAAAGGGGGAAGTCTAGGATTCTTTATTTCCTACTATTTTCTTTGCATTCTTTCAGCATCACATAGCAGGGTTTTGGCCCTAGCATCTCTTGAAGGTCTTCCAAAAGTTAGAGAATATAAAAGCTAACGCAACTCTTTCCATGCTAGTTGAGTTTTGGGCCAGACGATTCGCTTTGCCAGTCTTGAGTGTGAAATCTGCTGTGACATGCTCCCTCTCTCTTATGGTCTTTCTCTCTCTGTCTGCCGTCTCACATTCATTCTGCTACTCTCTCATACTTTACTTATTCTGGTCTTTTCTCTTGTTCTCATACAAAGGTTTACTCAGGCCCTAAATCATTTCAAACTTCTGTTTTGACAATAATTATCTACACGGAAGCTTGAGTAAAATTTTGTTTTCAGCCTTTAATGTTGTTTACGTTCTGATATGCATGTTATTAGTCCGCGCTGTTAATCTGTTTTTGCAGTGGAATTGGATTTTAATCACACTTTTACACACTTTCTGTCTGATTTTACGCCTTAATATCTATTGAATAAAACACAATAATGCCACTTGAGAGTAGAAGTAAACACATTTTTTCTGTAATACACTTTTTAAATTTAATATAATTTAATAGTGTTATATGGCCTCTGTCAGTGTCTCAGTTGCTTTGAATTTAGTGCATGTCATTTTACAAATAAACACCTTGCTGAAGCACAAAGACAGGGTGAGCATTCGGCATCCGTGGCCATGCCTGGCATATGACAGGAGGAGGCGAATGGGACTCAGTCACCGGATGTGTAGTCAGGAACCAGTCATCACTCTCTTCCTAATTTCTAATCTCTCTGTTCACCACCATCTGGAGAGGATGCCAGGGACTGGCCTGGTTGTAGAATTAGACTCACGGGCTCGGAGCTCTGCCAGGCTGGAGAGGAAAATCCCGTAGGGAAAGGGCCTTTTTGCAGTTCCCGCTTGTCTGCCCTGTGTCCTTGCTCTGTGGTATTGGACAGCAGCCCTCAGTGCTGACGTAGGCTGCCTGGCCTCCCAATAAGACAGCATCCAGCTCATCTGGCATTCAAAACATGGCCATAAAAACAAATCCTCTGATAGTGGATTAGTGAAAGGCCGCAGACAAGCATCAATTTGGGGACATATTGCAATTAAGCTTCACCCGGGATCAATGCCGTTATCATGTAGTCTTTGTGCTTTATATTCTTTGCTGTGCAGGTTTGTTAGTAGTTTAAAGAGACTTTTCTTTTCCATCCTTCTTTTGCAGTAACCACGTAAATAAAGCAGTTAGGGTCAAAATCGAGGCAGAGGTGCCTAGACTCTTTCTCTGCTCTATTCCCCCGGAGAGCACTGAACTGCAAAGAGCTATATTTCTCCAAGTAATGAGAGTGCTAGCTTCCTAATACCTGGCTGCGAAAATAACGAGCCCAACGACGCACTGTGTTCATACTGTGTTCTGTACTTCAATATTGGCTGCCATGTGCTGCACTCTTTATTAATAATGCTACTCTCTCTCTGTGGAAAATGGAGAGTGCATCAGATAGTGTCAGTTTTGGTCCTCTTGTCATATGATTCAGAAAAGGTTGGCTAATTAGTGATGTGAGCAGAGATGGAGAGTAAAGTAATCTCCTCTCCATGACTACCCATGTTTTTAATGCTTATAGTCAGGGGTGCAGATAACTGGTACGCAGGTACGCATGCGCGGCAACAATCTGAAATGCGTACCGTCTCTTGTGTCACAAAGCGCATTTGCGTACCGACGTACTTGTGAAGCTTTTCCAGAAGGCGGTTAGATCACCGGACGACAGAGTCGGTCTCCGTGTGCACAGACGGGGCTGCTGTTAACGTCGGTCTGTACAACGGAATTGTGCCAAAACTACGCCAACCGGCTGCGGAGGGAGACTCCCCCCCCTTCACTGGAGAACTGCGCTCCGTTGACGTTCGCGATACAGAGGGTTTCATCAAATAACTTTGAGTGGAGCCAGAAGTTGGAATACCAAACACTGACTCCAGGTACTCATCTGAGTACCTCACTGAGAAAGTTATGTGCAGTGCACCCCTGCTTATAGTGAGTTACAGTAAGGAACATTTTGTCTCTTGCACTGCGATGGTAAGTTGATGGAATACAGGCCGCATGGTAGGGCTGCTCGATTATGGCAAAAATCATAATCTCGATTATTTGGTCAATAATTGTAATTGCGATTATTAAATGCGGTTATTCATTGACTTTGAAAACATCCATTTATTGGAGAACAAAAATGTGAACAGTAGGTTTTTAACAGTTGATTACCCTGAACTTTAAGTATAATTCAAATGAAAAACCAAAAAAAAAAAAGTAATAATATAAAAAAATTATTGTTTTATTTTGCTTACATTGTTTTCGTAATCGTTCCAAGCCGTAATCGCAAATAAAATACGATTTAATTGAGCAGCCCTACTGCATGGAGAAATGATTCACTCTGTGGACTGCTGGTGCCAAAACATCTGATTATCTCCTTTCCCTGCCGCAGTTTTCCATCATAACTATCAGTCAAACTAGTTGTAATAAACTGGTGGCCACTACTTGCAAATCCTATCAGTGGTCTACAGGGGGAGGAGACGAGGACAGGAAGTCATAATAGTCTGCCGTTTGGGGACGTGGGGGGGGTGCCAGTGTTTGTGTTTGCTCACAATTTAGCGGCCTTGAATATGAGCCATGAGTCTCATCCCAGGAGTGGAGCTCATCCTGACTGATGAACTGCCTCCCCCCCGCAGTAATATGGGTGACGGCCATGAGGGATCTTCAGACAGTAACACACAACAGTCAAGGCCAACATGATTCTCATTGGGTAAAAAACACCATAAAGGTCCCTCGTTTTTTCCTAATTAGTTTTTTTTAAAAAGCTTATTTCTTTAGTTAATTTAGATTTTCTTTCAATGTTCTGTTTCATCATTGACTTCTCTTTCTGTAAACTGAATTTCCCAATATATTAAAATGATGACTTTAAGCCTTTCCTGCACTTACTTGGCTCAGCTATTTATTATTTTGGCTTAATAAAAATAGAAATCAGATTATAAAATACTCTCTTTGTGTGAGTTTGTTATTGCAGAGACTTTTCCGAAGTTGCTTACGGCCCCAAGTAAAGCAATGAAATACACATGACATGACCTTAGTATTCACAACAGTAGCTACAGTGCTGTCCAGTGCTTGCTCCTCCCTAATTATGAAAGCTGTTTTCAGAAACAGTTTTTTATAATTATGCCGCAGTAGTCAGTGTTTGAATTTGAATCTCGTCTAGACAGAAAAGCAAAAGCTATTTTTTTCAAGGAAGGATTCAAAGGTGTTAGAAAAACATAAAAAGCAAGTGTTATTCTTTTCCCATATAAAAATCAATGTTTATTTTGACCTGAGGGATAAACGGTACCTGAATCTTCGGAATTGGCTTCTCAAGTAGAGCGACTTTATTTTCATCTAAATACATTTTCCAGGAAATTGCTGAAGTTAAGAAAGGGTAAACATGTTCCTATTATATCGAGAACATAAACACTACTTATTATTGTATGGATTTAAACTGTACTTCCTCTTGGATTTATTGGTCCGTGCAACCAGGGCTATAGTAATCAAGGCCTGGCATGCCGCCTTGGATTTGTACAATATGTGCGGCCATTGTTTGGTCATGTAGTGGTTTGTAAGAAAAACAGCATGGAGCAATATGGTTTGTCCTCCCATAATGTATCGTTGGCCTCTCACTTTGAAAGCAAGGTTTTATTTTTTTTTCATCTACCTCCCTCCCACTCTCTCTTTCTCTCCCTCTCTCTTTCCTTTCTCTCACACTCTGCAAGGGTGAACGTGGGCGGCTGTACAGAGCATGACAGCAGTGCTCTGTTGAATGTAGACTCGAAATAAGGAATAAAAAAAATACAACACCCATGGAAACACTGAGCTCGTCTTTATAATGGTGCTTGTTTGTTTTTTGAAGGCTGTAGATGTGCAATTGTTGAGCTTTTACTTCTGCTGCACCACCATTTTGTAGTGTTTGTGTACAAGCCTCCCACTTCTACATGAGGTTGATTGCAAGCCTTTTTAAAATTGGAAGTGAAAGTCTTCAATTGATGTTGATTGGGTATACTCGTAATTTGAAAATACATATTTTTTAGGATTTCTTCTCAATCATGTTGTATTTTTTTGTTCAAGCCAGGGGATGTTTGTGTCCCACAAAGATTTGTCTCTGTGTTTGTGTTTTATATAAGTATCATCTTTCTTCCACAACTGCACGCCTGCTGTGATTTGTGCAGTGAGGGGCTCGGCAACAGTGACACTGATGAGCACAGCATCAGCCTCCAGCCATGTGTGTGTGTGTGTGTGTGTGTGCATGTGCTACATAGTGAGTTTGCCTGTGTGTGTCATGCCCCTTGACAGAGCGTTGACATTGATGAATACAACAGCAGCTGGGTTGAACTGAATGTTACTTGTTATTCTGTCTCTTTCTTTCTTTATGTTTTTTTATTATTTATTTTTCTCTCTGACCCAAAAGAGCAGAAAGACATTTTCCAATTTCCTTACCCATGTTATTTTGTGATAGAGAGGAAATGGTGTTGGTATTCTGAAAGTTTGCAGCACGGTCAAACTGCGCATGGAGTCGAGGCTGCCATGTCGTGCTGGGTGATAAGTGACTCTGCAAAAATCACTGTGGGCTGGATTAATATGTGGATGGTTTTATGAAATTCTTCTAAAAATCAAATTAAGATAATGCAGCAGCAGCTCATTTCAGGATTGATGTGTCTTTGGGTTAATTCTATTGAATTACTAGCAGCGCTGTTACTTTGGAAAATGCTAGTCTCTATCAAATGTGTTGGTATAGTTAATGCCAAAGTGTTACCATTTAGCACTCTTTGTTTTTATTAGGGATGGGAATTTGAAAGCAAATGTATATTCGTCCCCCAAAAAAACGGTTAACCGATTAACCGAAATGTACATATCCTGTCTACAAAAAAATAATTTTATTTTGAAAAATAAATAAATAAATTTTCAAATAGTATAGAAACCAAGTCGAATTTGTCAAATGTATTGAACTGGTGATCACAGTTTGAACAGTTGACAGCTTTAGGCCTACAGCTTTCATGCTTAAAACATAACTTTGTTTTTAAGTTAAGTTGTTCGTGTCTGATCCCTCTTTAACGGGTTAGGGTAACGTAACCTTATTACAACAGAAATCAACAACCTATAACTAGACCCTCCAGAAAAACGCGATTCTGCGATCGCAGAATTTACCGCATAATCAGCAAAATGGCGCAGATTTTTAAAAGGCCGCATATTTATCAAAAGGCCGCATAATCCCCGCATTTTTCCACACAAAGTTGAGAAGAAAAAAAAAATAACTCGTCGTGACGTCATCATCTCGCGCATCACAGAATGTAAACAACACTGTATAGAGTGAACGTGTGGAGCTCACACGATAGAGAAAACACCAAGATGAAAAAATCTAATCCATCTCATTTACCGACGAACATTTCTACTAAAGACCGGGCAACAAGTGGGAGGAAACTATTCTGCAGCCCGTGCAACTGTGTGTTGTAGCATAAGAGAGAATCGACGTGACGACCCACTTTGATTCATTCAAACATTCGAAAATGCTTTCTGCTGCTGCGGACAAGAAAGCCAAACAACTCACATTCACCGAGGCATCAACCTCCAAAACCCTTTCGAGGGCTACAAGAAACGAAGTGAGTAGCCTACAAGATTGAAGCTGGTCAGATAACGAACGAGTAAATGAAAACAGAATGAGGCGGAGAAGTGTGTGTGTGTGTGGGGGGGGGTGTGTGTGTGAGATTCAAATAGCCCAATTGCTTTTACAATAAATAAACATTGAATGTGTTTAATTGAATAGTAAAAGGGTTTTAACGTTAGTGGCAGGTTGTGTGTGAGAGAGAATAAATAAGACAGCCCAATATTTAAAAAAACATTTATTCTTTTTTCCCGCATATTTAGCATATTTCCGCATATTTCGCAACTTCCCGCAATTTCACCGCATAAAATCCATAAAAACCCCGCATGTTTAATCGCATAATCAAGGATTTTAGCCCGCGTTTTTCTGGAGGGTCTAAGTACGATGTTTTCATACAATACCTTCAAGTTACATAATCCTAAGGCACATACGCTATCTAACNTTTCCCGCATATTTAGCATATTTCGCAACTTTCCGCATATTTCGCAACTTCCCGCAATTTCACCGCATAAAATCACATAAAAACCCCGCATGTTTAATCGCATAATCAAGGATTTTAGCCCGCATAATCAAGGAATTTAGCCTGCATAATCAAGGATTTTTGCCCGCGTTTTTCTGGAGGGTCTATATAACAGGGCCTATGCACAGAATGCAGCTATTCAATACTCATTCTTGTTTAAGAATATGAGCATGTCTACTCAGGGGAGAGGCGGGTTGCGGAGGCGATTCACAATCAGGCCAGCTGTAGAGAAGACCCTCTCAGCTGGAATTTGGGCATACGATGAGGTTTGAGTCTGCGTGTAGCCATATCAATAGAACTAGCTAGATCTGATGGGTTTGGACATAAACGCGAGTGAAGTATAACCGGACACGATAGAGAGAGAGAGAGATCAGCACCTGCAGCTCTGCCCGCTGTGAGGGACCGGTGAGCGGAGCAAAACACACCTTTTAGACCTAACACACTTGGCTATGGCACTGTCGTATACATTGAATTATTCCATTTGATAATATGTAATCAACTTAGGCACCCCTCCCCAAAAAAGAATACATGAATAATTTCGGATATTCGATTAATCGTTACCTACTAAGTAAGGTGCACAACAGGAGAGACTCCTTAAATCCTGCTCCTGTTGTGTAACTGAGGCAGGTGTCATTTGCATACTTGGTTGTTTTTGTTTTATAATTGATTTTACATCCTGATTTTGGCTGTTTTTCATTTCAGCTCCATTTCTGCACTTATTAATTGCAGCACACAGTAATTGGATTTCAAATTATCCTCATCTTTCTGAGCTATTTGAAGATGATGTCTATCCATTTTTTACTGCTCATGGCCTACTTCATGAAGATAGAAGACTGGAAGTTGTATTAGCTCTGTAAGACATTGATAGAAAACAGCGTCTGGGTGTCATGTCAGATTACTGTGTTTTTGGAAATTGTAGAGTTGAGCGTGAGCATGAGGTTCGCTCACAGAAGGAGGCAGATGTGGAAATACATTCACGAATGAATGAAAAATTAACTGTTGTGCAAGTGAAATGTAAAATTGGTCTTGACTCTTAAACGGGCGCTAGGGCTTTGAAGTTGCCTAGGCAACTGGTTGTCTGTGCAATGGATGGGCAAGTGGGCATGGAGTCAACATTGGTTTGTGGGCCGGTGAGAGCGGAGGCTGCCGATTGGCACGGGGGCTCCATGGAGCTGATCTGACAGTGGTGGTGTTGACCCTCGTCCATCTGTTGGGAAATGAGGAGGGTAACAACAACGTGACGCGTTGGGAGTGGAAGGCCCCAGCTGGAGGCCGACAGCAGTTTGTGAAAACATCACAATCATGGACCACCTGGTGGAAGAGGCTTTCCTTTGTTTGGCCGCTGTTTATTTTTAGATTACTGCGTGTGTGGATGTAATGTGTAGAAGGTCATGTGCCTCATTTGTCAAGAGCTGAAAGTTGTTACTGTCTTACAGTTAGTGCTGAGATGATACGTTTATACATTGATTAGTGGACCAGCAACAATTTTGACATATTATTTATTAGAGGACAGAGAATCAGCTATTTGAAACGGAGGGGTTTATGGGATGCTACAATGCATGATCTGATTGGTATTTCGAGCCAAACACGTCAAATAAATGTTTTGTATATATCTGAGACCTATAATATATTGCTGAAAAACAGTATAATAGGGGACCTTAAGTCATCATATAAGACATTTTTTTAAAGAAATGTATGGTCCCAGCAAATGAAAAGTAAAGATTGCCTGCTTTTCTTTGTTTAGTGCAGTGGTCACCAACCTTTTTAAGCCCAAGATCACCGACCTCGGCCTAGGTGAAAGGCGAGATCTAACTATTGCAGAATTGAGTGAAAAAGACGGCCCAGACAATGCTTCCAATTTGAGGCCTTTTTATATAGGCTAATTGCATTTGAATTACTGTTACAATGAAGGCTCCATAATCAGCTCACGGCATATAAGCAGGGGTAAAGTGCTATTGGGGGGCAGACCTCACCTCCTCTAGGGGGGTCCTCACCTCCTCTAGG
>NW_011341128.1:35335-35796 GCF_000735185.1 Notothenia coriiceps
TCCGGGGGGATGCTCCCCCGGGAAGATATTTTTTTAAATATTGAAGTTGAAAGCATCAATCTGGTGCACTTTGAGAGCAACATGAAGAGATCTATGGATACCTCTCTCAGCACCCATATGAAACAGAACTGTAAACAGATTTTGTTTTTCTTTAAATCACTCCCCTTTTAAACTGTATTCTTGTTTTACTGCCATATAGTATTTCATACCTGTTTTTCATTTATTCTCTTATTGTTTGTATAACTATAATGATCATATGAAGGTGTGCCGCGGAAATAATCTTTTGAATAATTTGTGACAAAACCGTTCTAAACACTCAGAGAGTCCTTTAGCTCACCTGAGCCCCTCAGTCTGACAGGGGAGGACTCTCCTCCAGCTTGTTGTGGAAACAGATCCTTATGTCCGTTAGTGCAGCTAGCTAACCAGATGCTAACATCACGGTCCCCGCTAGCACCGGTCCC
>NW_011341128.1:35843-80525 GCF_000735185.1 Notothenia coriiceps
GCCACACACACACAGAGCCGAGCTTGAATGACACAAGCACACGTGTATTTCCATGCAACTCTCTGATTGGTCTGGTGTCTTGCCTCTGTTGTGTTCACTGAACACGGGAAATTACAGTCCTACCGTTGTCTCTTGTGTCATGATGAGGTTCACGTAAAGCACGGTTAATGTATTATATTATTGAGGTTTCTCAAATGTACGTCAATCAAGTGGCACCTGCTAACGGGGTGGTGGATGATAGTAAAAACGTATTTTTCAAACATTATTATTTTAATTTTATTTTTCTTTCTTTTGTTACTTTTTTTTTTAACGGTCCGCGATCTACCCGCACCACACTCGACTGGTTGGCGACCACTGGTTTAGTGTGAGTTGTTTTTTTGTCATTATTTTATTTGTAAAACGACTGATTGTTTAGTCGTTTTACAAAACCCAAAGTAACTTCTTTAACTCACTTTTCGCCAACAGTCCACCGAAACATTGTATTAATTGTAGAGCTACAAATATGTATCATTTCCAGGAATTATATATCTGCCAAAAATGTTCTGGTTTAATTGGTTTGTCTGTAAAATGACAGTAAATGGTGTCAAAAATGCACAATTAGGATTAATAACAAAGATATTTAGCCCTACTTTAAAGATTGAATCCTTCTCATATTTGCTTGATAACTTAAAAAAATGTATAAAATAATGTTAACTGCCACTATATAAAGAAATGTACAAGCAAAAAGAGATCCCCACAGCAGTCCAGTTCACTCCTTATCTCACTGACACTTGCCAATAAGCTCTAAATCCCACAAATACTAGTGTATAGACAAAACGCCGCCTTGTGTTAAAGGTCATGGATTGTGTGGTTTTCGCATTAGTACCAACTCTAACCACAGTGTAAACCCTACTGACCACACTCCACCGTCTGTTTACACTTCCTGTAGCAAAAATGACAACCTTAATAATAAATGCCTATAAAAGGTAATGGATTAACAACAGCAATTGCCTATGTCATTAGGCACATTTATTAATGCAATGTATGAATAATGTTTGTTATGCAGTAAAAGCCTAATTAGCATTTCGTCCCTGAAGCACTTGATCTTTTGTATTATTATACTGAGTGTGAGGACGTTGGCTGCCTTTCTTCTTGAATCATATAGACACCTCGTTCATTTGCATTGAGGAACATATCTTTGATGTCTAATTATTCACAAAATGTGCAGCCTCTCTGCTGCATTTTTCCCCAGTCACCTCAGCCATTTTGTTCTTACTTTGAGAGGCCGATCAACAGTGAGAGATTCCACTGTGGATGCGGAGTGCGTGGGCCACTACCCCACTGATGAGCTTCTTATGTAATATCCGTCTTCCAACCTCTCAGCGCACGCTGCTGGTTGATTGTCCACAGTGAGCACAAGCTGGCAGATTTCACTCTTGTTTTGCTATGGCTTGCATTCAAAATCCACATTGGAAGATGAAATATGTGCATATTGAGCTTCAGACAAATATGATATCTAATATTTTATCTATTTGTGTTTAATGGGATTTCTATAAAGTTTGAGCAATGCTTACCATGGAAATATCATTCATGCAAGACATTCAAATATGTATTAATGTCAAAATATGTCTGTTCCCCTCTGAGATGTTCTGCATTTCCTGTAATTGCATCCTAAAGGAGACCTATAGCTCCAAGAATGTTTATGACTTGCTCCCTAAATATATTTAGCATTTTCATACAGCAACAGTGACCCCCTGTGGCGGCGCCCTGCCACTGCACACACCGGCAGAGCTCTCTTTTTGACCTCTGATGAGAATCTCTGTTTAAACATTTCAGCCAACAGAGGAACAAAGTAGGAATGCCACATCAAATTGACAGGAGACTACAAAACAGTCACCTCAACAAATGGAATTACACATGAGCACCAGAAATAAGAGGGTGTCTGTTGTGTTGTGCCCGTCTCTGCGCAGTACGTGGGCAGAGCTGATGTTGGGATTTAGATGAATCTCCTCCGTTTATTGTGTCGAGGCAGTGCTCAATTCTTGGCTAAAGTCAGATTAGCTATTTGTTTACTCTGTGCAGCTGTCCCTTCTCCAGGGGCTGCGCACAGATGCCATTATGTTTTCCTTATTATTTCTGGATCTGGAAGTCTATTCGGAGTATCTGAAAAAGGCAAGTGTGCCATTATTATACTCGGTCCTCATCACTTGACTGACTATATTTCTCATTTATTTTGTGGCTTTGGTTGGGTGGATTGGGACAGTTGAAGCACATTTCCCACGTGACCTGTATATTTAATAGAAGATGTCCTTTGTCTCACATTGAGGTTTTTTTTTTGTCACATTTTTTGGAAAGATAAGTTGGTAATCACTAGAGAAGTCAATGCTTTAAAGGGCTGAAGTGTGACTTGGCCTCAAGTCACTCTATGTTGATGACACAGATGCTCATTAGGAAGTGGGAAAGCACAATAACAGATGACACAATCAATTAAAACACCACTTGATGGAACACAATCGAAGCATTCAAGTTGAACCCCCTGATGGCCTAAACATTAGCCACACCAGCTTGGAAAATGTAATGGTTGCTTCTGTTCTTTAGCCATAAAATAAACAGGCATTTTGTTTTTATAATTCAAGGTTCTTGTTGACATTACTCGTGAGTGAGTAAGCTTTGAATACCTTGATAGATACATCTCTTGAAGCGTGAGTCATTAGTGGACCATTAGTAGATATGGAGACAAGGAACAAGATTACAGCAGAACAAGCAGCTATTTACATGTGAAGAGAATAATTAGCAATCTCTCTCCCACATGTATGTATTAATAGAACGCGTTAGAATAGTTAGGCGAGGTAATTCACGGCCAGTGCCCTGAGCATAGCTTCTGTTAGATATGCATTCTCTGTGGTGTTTGTTTAATACCGAATGTGCATGTGTCATGACTTTTCCAGTGTGTGCTTTCAAAGCAAAGACTGCGAAAGTGAAAGCTAGCGCAAATGAGACTGAATCCCTGGCAGCAGCTGCTTATCTGTCAAGTATTTCGCAAGCAAACATGCATTTACCTCCTTACACAGTTTACACGGGGAGTTAATTTGCCGTTTGAGTAGCAGGAAATTAACATCAAGATTGACACCATATACCCTCGATCACTTGTTTATCCACACATTTTCCTATGTTGTTGCTTCTTTTGCAGACTTGTCTTGCTAGGTATTCATTTATAGTAAATCAACATAATATATTTTTGTATACCTCTAAGTTTGATGCCCATAAAATCCTTGAATGTAATACATTTGCAACTGTGGTGGACTGTGAAAGAGCATTTCCATTACTGACAGACTCATCGTCTCCAGCCTCTTTTTAATAAGGAGTGAATTCATACCCGCTTGTTGAAGAGCTTTGAGCTTTCAACATCATAACTCCTTTGATCTATGCATTAGGATAAATCAATTCAGAAGTATCTGATCACTTATCTCAGGTTAGCATGGTGTGGATCCTTAAAATAGTCCCTCATCCTGACAGTAACGTTGGCAGGCTTTGTCTTCCAGCTTATCACTCGACGTCAGAAGAAGATTAAAGCAGAGTAGTGATGTCACCTGAATACAAACGTAGATGTTCAGGTGGTGCTTAGCTGATAATGAAATCATATAATGGAAAGATAGTATCATGCTTCTACTTCTAGTAACTGTTTAGAACATGACCTGTTTCGGATTGTTTTTTTAATTTAAACTCAAGCAGTTTTTATTAGCTTTCTGTCATGTTTATCATCAGTCTGATTCTGTGTAATGGTACCCAGTGTGTCATCATAGTATATTGTGATTCAAACCAACACTAAGGAATAATCTTAAAGAAAATGTACATGTTTTCCCTCTGCTAATAAGTTATTGGAACCTTTAGTTTCATACTCTATATTTTCTTAAAAAAGCAAACTACATACCTTTTTTTTTTAATGTGCCGTAACCTGTGTGGGGGAAACTTCTGAAGCAATTGGAGTCAGAACTCAGAGACACGAGGAGAGCTGGAGCTTTGATGGCAAACACTGACGGTTTATTTGGAGCTTCGGCCGGATTATTCACAAGACATGTCACGGGCCACGGGTTGACCACACGGTTGAGATGACACAATCAATCCTCAAGAACTCTTCTGTAGTTCCAGGTTTTTTAACTAGTTTGGAGTGTAATAATCAACATTCTTTATCAGTGAGACCAAACAATTATGGACCCTGAATTTAACTAGAGCTCCTGTCCATAGAAAAGAATGTGCGCCAGGGCACCTACGTCCCTGGGCCTGAATAGTAAACTACCTCATGGCGGCTTGTGCTCTGTCATCGACTGGCAACAACAATGCGCCCAAGCTGCTCCTCCTTAAGAGAGATAGCAGCAATACCCAAGGCCGTAGACCTATGCCATGGGAGAGGAGACAGTGAGAGGAGAAAATGATGAACTGTGTCAAAGGTTGAATACCTAAACAAATTATTCCCCAACAACCTAGTATTTATGAAATGTATGTACATCATTGCTATTAACACTTTTTATTTGATGGCCTTTTTTTACATTGTTAACTCATGCATTTAAGTTTGTTTTCAGCTTGATGCTATACAATTCCACTGGCCTTGGTTTCAGGGCCATAAACCATAAATACATGTGAGGTGGGGTAGGACAACATATATTTGAATTGATCATTTAGATTTCTTTATTTCTGGTTAAACGGTTTAGAATTACACGATGCTTCTTTCTGCCCTTTTTGTGTTCACAACAACCGTCCTTAAACACAACACGCCATCAGTGTACTTTGCGTCAAATTCTTTTTTTTGCTTGACAAACTATACACATTACAATTAGCTGACACTTTCATCCAAAGCGACTTACAATAAGTGCATTCGACCAAGAAGATACAAACTTGAAGAAAACAGAATCATATAAGTACATCAGGTTTCATAGAGCCAAACCATTTTAAGTGCTACTCAACTGGCTTTAGATAAGCCAGTCCTTTGTTAGTATGTAAGTGCTTTTTATTTATTTTTATTTTTGTATTGCTCGAAGTGGAGTCGAAAGAGATGAGTTTTCAGTCTGCGCCGGAAGATGTGTAAGCTTTCTGCTGTCCTGAAGTCAATGGGGAGCCCATTCCACCATTTTGGAGCCAGGATAGCAAACCGCATACACCTCTTGTGTGCAGGACTTAGTTATCATTCAGTCAACGAACAGCTGAGATATCGGATATCTTTCTTGTTCAGCAACATACACTAAAAGATGGAATTTTTGATCTCTATTATAAAGTCTACCGAGACACTACTATGCAGCCCTTTGTATCGTCCTTCATAAAAATCTCTCTGAATGCATCAGCCGTTCTGTTTACCTAGATTGACGAGGCTTGGGTTATGAGAAAGCAGACTGATGTGGACATAATGCCGGCCATCCTGCAGCTGTCATTGGGATGAGGCGCAAAACTGACACCGCTGCCGAGCTGATCTCATCGGCATGCGGCAGCAGCGGCTCTGCAATCAGTTCAAATACAAAAACAACAGCAAGCTACACAAGCGTTTTACCTTTTGATCCCCAAACACTGACCTTGACTGTTTAAACCACCTCCATCACACAAGAGGTGAAACAGGGGGAGGGTTGGGATCCCAGTTATTTTTTGCACCATGCGGTATCTTTCCCAGCGTCAGCGTTGAAGCAGTGTGCTGTAACACCTTTCAGCAGGTTTCTCCCCCCACATGCGCTCACACCTGTCTCTTCCTGGAGCCCAGAAATAGTGCACTGCAGCAGCATGCTTCTCCGAGGGGCCAAGTGACCTCAGAAAGTATACTACCCATGGAGATGCCCGAGTAAAAATAGCATCTTCTCCGAGTGCTGTAAATCAGGCCGTGTGGGGGGGCTTCCCCTGAATATGATTTAATCCGGGAGTGTCTGCAGTTATTTATCATGCAGGGTTATGTAACAGAGATTCACATTTAAGGAACGGCATCTTCCAGAAGGTGTGGGAGCAGATGTGGCCATTCTTCTTTTTTTTTCAAGTGGCAGTTATCTGTCAGGGTCTAGTTAAAGAACAGGTCTCCCTTCTCCTGGGGGATGCTGATGATGCAGTGTTCAGAAGCAAAGGGAGGATGGAAAGTTGTGGGCGGATAGATTGAGTTACAGATGAAGAGACGGAGGAGGAGGAGGAGGAGAACCTGGGGGAGGTCACAGTTTTATGTCATTTCTGCTGCTAAGGATTGTTTTCCAGTAGCCAAAACCAAAATCCTCGACTCATTAGGCTGCCTTTTTTCACTGTGGATCACACAGGGGATGATATGGGGCATATAGAGTATGTTTGTGTGCTTTTGTGTATCATATGTAATCGCAATCAATCTTAGTGGCAGCTGGACAAATCAATTGCTGAAAAGTGAACATGGATTGTGAGTGTTGGAGGTTATGACACTTCTAATCTCAATGAGGTAGCAATGCTGAATCCTAATGTACCCTGCACATGCTCTGCATAAACAATATGTGCTACTAAGTGCATTCAAGAGGCCTCTGTTAAATTAAATATATAAACCCGGGGCACCATCAGCATCTCAAGTGCAGCCTATTTCACTCATGCTCATTAAATAGCAGTTGTATTGCAATTTAAATGTAATTTTCTTTGCTGCCAATGATGTGTTTTCAGGTGGAAATGTGCATGTCAGTCCGTAACTGAAATGAGTGCAGCTTAAGCCTTACTTCAGCAATTTTCTGCCTCCGAGATGCCGCTAAAATATGAGATTTCATCACGTAAAGTGCCAAAGTGATGACTGCATCTTTCCTATGGATGTTTGCTTGAAGGTCTTAACTGTACTGCTGTGGCAGCTGCCTGCTTGGACATTCACCACAGAGCTGCAGAAGTTATTAAAGGAATCTCTTTCAGTAGAGCGGATATGTGCCTCCATTTAAATTGAGTAGATTCTGACACTTCCCAAAGGGAAAACCTCACCCCATTCTAATAAAAATGGTTTGTCAGCATTCGGAAGAACTCGATCTCCAGGCTGGATGTACGTCCAAACAAGTAGAGTTGATCTCTTGTGGTGTTTAGATGGATATCAGTCAATAAGAATTCCAAGTACATTTGATTCTTTCCCCTTTCCAAGTTGAATACACAGCACGTATCTCCTGATATAATATCTCACAGAGGCTTTTTGCCCCTCTTGTTTCTTCAAACTAACACAATTGGGCTTTTAGCCAATAGTTTTGTGTTATGTTGATACATCTATCAGTTGTCAGTGTCAAAACCTGACAAAATTGTTTCCGTAAACATGAGATGGAGTCAGAGAAACTGTGTGTTCAGCACACTGTGAGGCCCTGCGGAGAATCGTATCAGCAGTTTTGATATCCTCACATTTAACTAAAAAAGGACAAAAATAAACAATACCGATAATAAGATAATGCTTCTATATTACTGTTGTGTTTGTAAGTATGTTAAGCTGTTGTTTTTTTTACTATCCCAGCTAGTCCATTACAGTGCTGCCATTCTCCGGCTTGGTTGACATAATAGCAAAAGCCCTCAGGCAGTCGTCATTTCTCGGAAGCCAAATTGCAGGAAAAATGGTCGGGCACCATCACTCAGTGTCTCCACGTCCAGTTGAATCACATTCAGGTTTTCTGGTTCACCTCGACCTGCTGCTCGTGCCTACATCATGCTGGACTGAAACCATACGCATAATGAATTGTTTCCTCCTCCGATGTACCTGCAAGGGACAGGATGATATGTCATTATGTTAAGGGAACCTAAAAATGTCATGAAGAGCGTGTAATGTAAGTGCGCCATTACTGACTTTGACAAATAGACCTGTCGTATACTTCACCAATTTGGGTACAGATGTTTGCAGTGGCCTCTCCAGCCTCAACGTCTGTGTCATTCACATACTGTAGACGGCGGCTGATCTGGAACTAAGCCTCCATGCCTGGCTGTCTGACGGAGGACATGTTCTCAGGCAGAATACTTATGGCGTGTCATTTCTGATGGAGGTACACAACGTCTCGTAGAAATGATTTAAGTTATTCAATTTCATGCCTAAACCCCACTTTTGAACGACTTAAGGACGTTTCAAGCCTGTGCAAGCCATAGGGAGGGAATTTACATCTATCAATGTAGTGTTTTTGATATTTTACGGGAATAGATTTTTCGCAACCGGTGTAAAAATATTTACCTCTCTGTCCCCATCACTTTCCATGCTCCATGCTAGCAATTAGTTGCCGAGGTGCCCGTCACACTGTGTGCCATTTGAATTGAACTAGTGGAGCTTGGCTTAATTGTCAGTCACCTGTGGAACTAAATCTCCCACATCCATTTCACAGGCTTTAAGATTTCATCAGTCGCAAATATGCTAGCTTAATGAATATTACAACAATTAATCCCACGTTGAAAACTGAATCAATGATGCGTCACTATCATGGAGCCACTATCTGTTGAAAACTGATCACACAGCTGTAAACGGTACGCAAAGTGTTGTTGGGGTCTTTATTTTGTAAACTTGAGGTTCATGAATCGTTTTATCTAGAAAGAAACTAATATCAGCAGCTGTTCCTTAGGTTTGCATGCTATTAGCACTAGTGGGGGAGTATCAGTAGGAATGATGGTCTTCCTCCTGACTTCTTTGTAAAATGGTGTTGTCAGCTTCCTAGCGAAGCTCCCAGCTTATTGTCTCAGCATGTATGGGCGGCACAGGAACGGAGACAAAAGGCGTGGGAAATTACATAGGAGCCTGTGCCCAAATGTGTCTCTATTCCTGGCCATGTTTTTGAACAGCACATTGAATAAAAACCTTAAAAGGAGTGAAAAGAAGAAGACTGAACAGAATAATATACTGTAGATGTATGCCTTCTTCCGAAATCCAGCAGAAATAAATCTTATTTTTGCAATTTTTTATGCATGTAAACCACAGAAAGAACCCATTGAAATGTCTCATGTAAAGATGAGCATCTCCTGAGTACGAATAACACATCTGAACTAAAGTCCAGTTGGCTCTTAGTGGCTTTACAGTGTCGTAGCCAGATGATGTCAGTTTGTGGCTGACTAATGTTGTGATTGGCAGATCCATTTATTTTAACAACTGCGGTATTGTTACAACAGGATGGAGATCAAGGCCAGATGGTGTATGACAGATTACATCTTGCTGATACAGGAAGGAAATTGGAGGAAGAAGAAGATCCATGATCGCTTGAATCTACAATAAGTTATTTCAATTCTCAAAGCTCTTCTTCTAAACTCTTCCCTACCTCCGACTAGATCTGTGCTCTCTTGAGAAAATCAGTTTTACAAAGATATTTTAACAAATACATCATTATAGATATTTGTAGATGGGTAGACATTTTTGTGTTGAAAATGGGTGCTTTCACAAAATATTTACTCAGTCATATTGCTGATTATTTCTCTAAATGATCACTAAGTGGGAAAAGGCAAATAACAGAACAGCGAGAACAATCAGAAAATATTTATTGGTGGAATTGAATTTGTAGCTTTGTATCATAATATCGATGAATGTTGATATATTGACTATCTCTGACTTCCCTTACCAAGCTGGTGCTTTGCAGAGATGTTAACAACTAGTTGCTGTCATTGGCCACATGGAGTTTTCAGTGAATCTTTCATTAAAATGAAGCATATCTCATCTCTGCTGCCTTATGATGAACTTTCAGGTATCCTCTCTGTGCTCCTGTGTACTAATACCAACAATAATACTGATATTACTACTCCTACATTAGAATAAAGATTGCACAATGCAATACCACATCAAAGCTATTACATAAATGCGAGTTTGAAGGCAGGTTTTCAAAAAGATGACACCAAAAGTAAGCGGGGGTTTGCAAACTAATGTGTAGAGGAGGAGGAGGAGGAGGACTGGGAGCCACCAGCCCACACAAACCTGCCAGAGAAAAACTGTGCTTCTCTCCGCAGCCTCCTCCTACGTTCTCTCTCCGGTTATTTTGTCATCTTCTACGATCCAGTACATGCCTCCGTGTTTCCCCTGCCCATTCCCAGCTATTGAAATTCAAACTGACCTTTTTCTGCGCTCAGTTGTTCCATTCTCTCCAGCCAAGTCTGCAAACCTCACCCACAGTTTTCTGCACCTTGGATCTCTCCATCTGACACATCAAAGGAATAGTAACATACTGGCTGCAGGGTGGTAGTGATGACTGCACGAAGCAATAGTCATGAAGTCAAATGTTCCGCCCATTCATCCACCCATGCATGTTTGGTACATGTTCAGGTGCAAATCTGTGGCACTATATGTTTAATATCGTTTTCAGTCAGAGGAAACAGGAGAATTAGCACAGAGCATCTTGGATGTCAAACATTGTAATAAGAGGGCTTTGTGCAGCTTAGGTTATGCAAAGAATACACACTCTCACTGTCTCTCCTATTCAATCTCATACATTCTCTGTCTTTCTCTCACACACAATATATATCTCTCAAACCTGAATTTTAGAGAGAGAAGCGTCTGGAATTTTTTCACAACCTCCCACAGACGTCCTCGAACCTATCATTTTCTCTGCAGTGGAGCAATGGTGACGTATGCTCGTCGCTAGTGCAGCTGAATTTTAAAAAGCTCTACACCCACGCTCAATACCACTACTGCAAGCATAATTATCATAAACTTTCCCCGCTGTCTGTACCGCTTCTGTCTCTGTGTATGATCCTCCTGATTTATTCATTTGCAGATATTAATTCAGTGTCTATGCAGAGAGGGGAACGTGGTCTGTTAAATTGGTGTCGGTAGGCCAGGGTGTAGTCGGCGAAGGAGAATCAAAAGCACATATTGGCTTATTTTCATAGTGTGTTTTTCTCGTATGGGTGCATGTGTTCCTGCGTGCACAATTGGCTTAGACGAAAATGCAGTTTGTTTACATTATATCGGTAAGTGATTCGGAATGTGGCCTTTGGGAATACATACTGTTTCGCGTTCATTTGGGGACAAACACCTCATTTTAGTTTTCAGCTTTAACAACCATCTCCATTGTGTTTCTTTATCAAATTATAATCTCTCAAGGGAATTTACTGTGTGACAGACCTGTTTGTAATATTTTAGGAGGGTTGCATCAAGTGTTAATTGTGCCACAGAGCTGAATAGTCACACCCAGGAAAATATCAGTGTGCTCCAGAGGAACTCCCTTGTGACTGCCCACACTTATAATTAACTGTGATAATGTATTCCCCTTGTTGTATGTAGTAACATATTTTTCCCCTAGCTTGGTTCGCTGATCAGCCAGAGAATACAAGGGTGTAAGGAAATGTCATCAGGATGTGGTAAAATGAATAAATGTGGCCTAGTAAAGGGTTGCAGTAGCTTTTAAAGGGGTATAGCTCAGATTGACGCTTTTGAATCCATCATAACCAGCTTTCAAACCCTAACAATAACACCTGCATTAGTGATGTATTGTTCAGCTTTAATAATACCCTCATAGTAAACTAGCTCTTTACATGTCGGTCAATTTCTGTCCAGATTATTCATTTGGTTTTTAGTCAGAAAACAGTAAGACATACCCATCAAGGATCCCTATGACCCAAATTGGAGTCATCATTGCTTTTTTTCTTTAACTAAAAGAATTTTTTTTTTTATATTGTATATATTATAATCAAGAAGTTGGAACTTTTTTAACGGAAAATGCTAAATATCCAAACAACTAATAGGTTTTCCGACCATAGAAGATTAATTTTTAAAGGTCTTTCATTATTGTAACACTGTTAATATACTGCCTTTTTTATATAGCAAATGTGAGTGATTCTGGAGAGTCTGAACATTGAGTCTTTTTCCAAAAGAAGCAACCAGCTGAAATTGAAAATCCAAAAGATGGTATCGGGAGTCATTCGGTGTGATTGAAGCCTCGGGCAGAATCTACTGTAATAGAGGGTTGATTAGCTATCCAGAGCTCATGTGTCTTGGCTGTGGTGACGCCAATCGCTTTCTGACTCAAGTCCATTGAGGTCAGAAGTCTCTTCAATCACGGACTATTTCTGTTATGTGTTCATTTACACTCACATGTTCACACTTGGCGTTATCTAAAAGCCTGACATCAATACCTGGGAAAACAAGTTTCATGGACATTTTTATTCTTATTAGAGCTGTTGAATCACCGCCATCTTTGGCACTGATTCGTCATGCAAAGCGCTCGCCTCTGAATAATGCGGATGACACATATATGTTACTATTTTCAGATAGTAGAACACATGATATTTTGTCTCTGTGCGACACTGAAGCAGAATGGACGCCTGTCAGGTGTGAACCATGCTGCTGTTTTATGAATGAAGTCAACGACAACCATGTTGAGAAGAAAAATTAGGCAGCGTTTGAATATAACCACCTACCAACCTTGTGCTTATCAGCCTAAGGCAGGTCGCCACCCTCATTGACTGTTCAAGCTACCCGTATTCTAGAAAGAGTGTACATATGTGCATGGCTGTCTTCCTCACGCTGACTCATGTTCAGATACTGACGAGGGGTTAGTAAGCTTTACTCGTGGCTTTGATGATTCATGCGATTTGCTAGACAACACCAGCCTTTGTCACACGTGGTGTCAGTGTCCTTATACAAACACACCAGTGCTGCCCTTCTGTCATGTCTGCTGTTTTAACCTATTTGTCCTGTGCCTCCTGCTTCTAGGCGTTCAGAAGGTATCAGAACCGCTTAAATTGCTTAAGCCCTGAAGGTAATGGATGATACCCTTACAAATTCAGCCTCTCACTATCTCCAGTAGTAGGTGACTGCAGCATGGAGACATCCCAATTTCAAAAGTTTGCTCAAACTTTGACAAGAAATATATTTCAAGAGCTTTTGCAGATGCCTCAAATGTGGTTTGTGCTTAATTTAGTTTGTTATTAATTAACGTAAGCTCTTATTGAATTCAATTAAGAGGAGCGAACATTCAGACAATATGATTAGGGACTGACATGTGCTTTGCAATAAAACTATATCACTTTTCAGAATTACATTTGAGTGTTATTTGTCGTTAGGTAACAATACAAAAAATATTCCCTCTAGTATTCTAATTTACTTTATACAAGTGTGGGGTGTTTTCAATGTAATTTTGAATTTCAGGGCTTGGAATAGTCAGCTAAATGTACTTCAAAATATATGTAGGGTGACAATGATAACAAATATGTTAAGAGAGATAAAAGTACCTAGACAACTTTTGAAAACACCAAGGTTAGGAAATTAAAGGACAGTCATATCAGAGCCACGTTGTCAAAACAACTACAGTACACTCATGTTTGTAACAGTGACACACACACTCAATGAAGAGATAACACAGACACACACAGTATGATATCTACTCACAATCACACTGATGTCTACACACAGATACGGAGGAGGAGGGTAATTCAGGAACCTCAAAACATGCTAATCCAGTTCTTCTGAAAAACCCTCCCAGCCGCCATCTAGATACGGTTACAAGAGGGAGAAACATTTAGCTGTGGGACAGAGGAGGAGAGACAAGCATACAAGAGCAGCTCTGTTACCAAGTCAGCACTTCAAAATCACAGGATTTACCACAGCGCCGGTTTCCTCTGGACCAGCCGCAACAACGGAGACAACAGTATAGAGGATTAACTGTAATCCTATCAGTGTTTCTTATGTAGCACCCTGTTAGCCAACACCTGTATTACGAATTACCTAGAGGAAACGACTCCAAGTGCACCGTGACACTCGGCCTCTCCGGGCCACTTCCTCAGACTCTCCTGTAACTGCTCGGGCTTCTGCTGGTAACTACATTATCAGGTCTGCATGAAGGAGATTCTCACAGCAATGCCTGAATGTAGCAAACGAAGTGAGAAAAGGAAAGTGTAAAGATGGACTATTCAAACCGACACGTGATATTTCAGGCACCTGGATGTTTCACCATTTTTGGTTAAATTGTGAGTCATGGAGAAGTCACTTTGAGGTTGACTATGTTGCTGTGCTTTGGGGGTCGTAGGCGAACTCGACACCACCAGATGCAATGGAGCAAAAAGGACTGCTTGCTTGACGATGAGCCTCATATCATTACGAACCCTTGCTTCCTAGACACAGGTAAAGTCAAACAGTGAGTTTGGACAGCTTTAAATAACTGAACCTAACTGTCGAAGCATCTTTACATTTTAATTAACTTCACTCAATTATTTATTTGAAAACCAAAACATAAAAGGAAGATTTCCCTGATTGTTTATGTATGACTGAAGTACACTGTTAAAAGTAGAGCCCTGGGTTTACTGGAACACAAATATTTGTAATATTTTCTATTCATTCAAAGTAACACCTCTGATAAGAACACAAAAGGATAAAAGGCACCAAGAAAAACCTTGAATATCAATTCTCACACATACTGTAAATCTTATAAGATGCAATGGCCCTGATTTAGATGAGTTTAAAGTAATGTAATTTGGTGCATTTTTCCTTTTCAAACTAAATAAATGATCAGCGTTTCACATAGTCTTTAGGGTGTATTTTTTTATGACAAATGTTGTTGATGATGAATACTGAGTGCTGATGATGATCAGAATCAGCTATTTGCACAAAGCTGCAAATTCCAGCTTCAGGGTTTTACTGGATTTCCCATAGTGACGCACTCTGAAAGTAGGCAGTCAGTGTTGCCATTTTGTTTCAGGTTTTCCCTGCCAAAATCCCTCATTAGCAGTAATGCTATATCATAAATCACCTGGGTCTGATTCTGTATGTTATATAGAAAATGCTGTAAGGAGAGGTTTCAATATAATATACAAATACTAAAAGGTTGATCTTGTCTTGTGTCAAAATACATATTTATATATAATATCAGTGGCAATTTGAACTTAAGTCATGTCAAAGCTACCTCAGGGAAAAATTCCCCATTTTTCCGTTTCCTCCCAGCATTATTCAGTTTCTGACCACATAGGGGCAGTGTTCCAGCCCAAACCCCACTGTAAATAGTGTGCTGCAGGGTTGAGCAGGTAAAATCTGGCATGATTCAGATGATTGTTTTTTATATTGTACATGACCATATATTTTGATGGTCCCATTTCAATTCCCTAAAGAATAATAGAGCACGACACCTGTGAAAAAGAGAAAATGGAACAGGAAAATGCAAAGCCTGTTCGCCCCATTAAGCTTAAACTCACCCACTCTGTGTGGGCTGTGTAGTGGGAGCCACTGGAAGCGTGGTGTGTGGTTGTGTGGATAGTGCTACATGTTACTAACACAGGTTACGATCGCTTACGTGTTTTTTTTGGTCCTGTAGTGAGAGGCAGGCTTCTTTTTTTTTTATTGTGCAAGTTTCTCCTTTACGAAGTGATTATGACTGTACAATTTAAGGATTGTTGTTATGCTAGACCCTTCAATTTAATACAACTTGGTGGTCACTAAAATGTGGATACATTAGCAAACAACTTGGTGTACATCATTCTCTCTTCTTCTATTAAAAATAGCAGAGTATCTGTTCTTTGTGTTATGCCAATGGTCCGAAGACAAAGTGTCCATTCATTGCTGGTACTCTTTGTAGATTACCACAGTATGTAATCAGCTCAGTCTTCTCTAAATCTCATGTTCACTGGTGTCTGTTTATGTCTCTGGGGGCTACTCCAGAGAAATCAGGAGGGCGTGTGTAATGCCTGTGGGATCCATTCCTTGTTTTCCATGTGTCCCGGGGGTTGGAAGGCAGCTGAAAGTTCAAACAGACACACACTCCCTCATGCTCTGCATGGCAAGAGCTCAGAGATTAAGGGGTTTGTCTGCACCGCCAACAACAAGGACGGCTCACTCTGCGTAACTTGCCAAAGAGGAAGGTTGATTCAAGTTTTCTCTAAATATGCAACTTTTGCAACTATTAGAGATAAGACTTTTTTGCCAAACGAGCAGTGGATTTTTTAAATTTTCTTTTGTTCATCTGCCCATGCAATACATGCATAACTGAGTGTGGGGAAAAGGCAGCTACCATCTAAATGCCTGTGTGAGTCTGTGTGAATTAAGGAGCCCAAGTTTTTTCCCATGTCAAAGGTGAAGGATTATGCCTGGCATAGGAATTTAGTCTTCAATTGAAGGATTTTATGAGTCTCAACAACTCCCAAGCAGAATGTGAACATTGGCTTGTGCTACGGGCTTGTGGATGAGGATGTATTTGTAAATCAGTTTTGGGTGCCATGCTATTCCTTAGCAGTGGGACCGTGGATGTGACCCCAAGGAGTACAGCTATTGGCCAACAGCAGCAGGGCAAAACTGTTTACCACATCTCTGTAACCCTGAACGAAAGACAGGGGGATGCACTGGTGTCAGGACTGGGAATGGGCCGGGTCACCCACACCTTGGTTGAGGATTGCCATCGTGGAGGAGAGATGATGAGTGTAGTGCCAATGGAGAACAGCCCCAGGCTGGGCAGGGCACGGCAAGAGCTTGACAGGTGGCCCTCCCTGAGCCGCACAGGTAGAGCTGGGAGGCAAAGAGAGGAAGTAGTTGAGGAAGAAAATGAGGAGGAGCTGGAGGAGGTGGAGGGAAAAATGAAGGCAGACAGGTTTTTGAAACAGCCCAGCAAAAACTCAGGTAACTCCTCACAGCAAGGCAGAGACGCTGTAGAGTCAGTCGCTCTGACAGACACCCAGGCGCAACACATTCAGAGCTCAACATTACGACCTGTCACCGCCCATGCTAAAGGGCTTGTCTTTGGGGAACATGGCACTGTTGCAGGACATAGCTCTCTGCCCCGGGCTGTGTTGCGATGGACGCGTCAGGATGAAGCCCCGCTGGGTAGGAGAACGGTGAGCATGTATGGCGACTCAGTCAAACAGCAAAACAATTCTCAAACTGATCAAGAAAGGCGGCTGCGGAGGCCCAGGAGTGTGTGCATGCTGGCAGGCCCAGGTCCAGTCCTGTCTGAGCCCCGGACCCAGCACCCCCTCAACAGGGCAGGCGTTTTGGACAGCAACCTGCAGAACAGGAGCAGGAAGGCTGAGCTGAGGGCTGTGGATGGCCTCAATCCCGCTCAGCGGCCTTTGTTTCCCGCAGAGGTGATCCCCAGGGTCAGCCAGAGGAACTGGAAGGCTAGGCCTGTCAGTATGACAGTGCTGGAGCTAAGAAAGAGGGGCTCTGATGATGAGATAGACAGCCAGAGGAGCGATGGAGTAGGCTTTCTCAAAGGGGGATTTCATTGGAGGCTTTTTGGCAAAGCACCTCCTGATAAGGGCAAAGAGAAAGAAAGTGACAAAGATGCAAAATTTTCTCCCAAACCTTCTACATCTGATGCTCCAAAAAGTACACTGAGCTCGTTAAGACGGAGCCTCAGCCTGCGAATCAGGAGGACTCGGCCCAGGGACAAAGTTACTCTAGGGTCTGAAAGGGAATTAAAGGAGTGCTCTCGGAATACATGTACGGCCGAGGAGACCACAATGAGTCCACGGCCCTTTTCGTATCTCACAGGAAGAACACTTCCAACTTCCAGTGAGCAGATTGAGGATGGGGCAATGCAATACATTCAGTACCACAGCAGGGGGGAGCTCAAAGTAATGGAGGTACCCCTATGTCCAACAAAACTGTCTTCCAAACCTGTTCAGGAAGAACCAAGCATATGGCAGCTTATAGCCAACCGTTTCAGGCGGAAAGAGCAGACATTCAGTGGCAAATGTGAAAACCAGCAGTCCGAGAGCAACAACACCGGCCAAGATCCCCTGGCAGAGAATAATAAGTCACTGCCAGTCGCCATAGAGACTCTGGCAGGCATTGACTCCCACAAAGGTCAAGGTAAGACCTGTAAGATTACTGAATTTATTTCTCAGCTCAGTTTTCCATTTAAAGTTTCTTCACTGAACAGAAAGTTACAGCTTGAAAGAAAGACGGAAGTGCACTGTATTTCTTTAGAAGGACAGGCAAATGAAAAACACATGGGGAATTGTGAGTTTGGATGGCATTCAAAAACGTCTGGTTCCAGAGGTCCTTGTGGAATTTCTATTTTGGGCACTTCATTTCTCCAGTGTTTTTCATGTGTGCAAGCACTTACACAGCAAATAATTTGTCTTGCATACCATTTTAGAATGTCAGTAAACAAGTAGGTACAGTTAAGTCAAATCAGCAGTGACTGATAAGGACACATTATAATGGCTTGTTTTACAGTGGTTTTACTGTGGTGTAAAACAGCCCTAGTACTGTCTCTGATTTACCCACACACAGGACATGGGAGTACTGATAATGCTGTCTGCTGGCCTCACAGAGACATAGCTTAAAGCAGTAGCATTAAAGCAGTTAGTGGCTGTAATGGGGATTTGTTTGGCAGCCTAGCAGGGCTAAATTAAGAGGGCTTACATGCTATAATGATGGGGAGAAAGGAAGATGACTTAAGCACTTTGTTTAAAGGTTAACTCTGAAAGTGGAGTGTGTTTGTCCAGTTGCCTAGAAGACAAGGCAGAGATAGGCAAATATTTGTAACTATATGAATTAATAGCTGTTTTTTTTTATTAAAAAAAACGTTTTTTGCACCCATTTTCACCTCTTCACATGAATACCTAATTAGTTGTCCGTGACAACTTAATGACTTCAACTAATGTCATGTCGCACACATCCTGTATTTACTCTCATTACGCCAACCTTTGAACCAGCGAAGCGGATATTTCATTCTCATGCTAGAATTACACTCTAAATGGGTCCTGAGGTCAACTTTGTTTGTCTCCCGGTTTATTTGTATTCTCACATGACATGTTACCAAGGATACCTGTTCTTGTGGTTAAGTTACAAGTTGTATTTGTCCATATATTCCCCAGCAGAGTCAGTCAGTCAGTCAGTCAGGCATTAGGAATGTAGGTGTGCCGATCAGTCTGAGTAAAGTTAGGTGTTCAATGCCCTGGGCGGGTCTCGCCGCCTGTTGGTACCTGTCTAAGTGTTTGCTCCAAAATTAAATCCAGAAAGCTGAATCCCAGCCCTCACAAAACTAAACACACACACATGCGCGTACACACACTCGGTTCAAGTGTTTCCTGACGATAACTCCTAAATCTGGTGAGGCTTGGGGGAAGGGAGATACAGGATGATGGGTTTGAGGTGTGCAGACCGCGTCCCCACCCCCACCTGTGGATGAACAAAGCCACTCTGTCGAGCCCGTAGAGGCATGAGTGATCAGTGAGCCATGTGCTGAGATGGGGCTCTCTGGGGGTCTTTGGGTTGGAGGAGGGGTGGCTTTCCATGCCGCGTAGGTGGTGAGCAATCTAGTGAATGTTGAAACACCAGGAATGGGATTGTAGATATAACTTTTAAGTATTTTGATATGGTGACTGCAGGATCCAGTAGACAGAAAAGTGCTCACTGATGCGTATGCATTCTG
Source organism: Notothenia coriiceps (assembly GCF_000735185.1). NCBI lineage: Eukaryota > Metazoa > Chordata > Actinopteri > Perciformes > Nototheniidae > Notothenia > Notothenia coriiceps. The sequence goes on from NW_011341128.1 coordinate 55,082, forward strand.
ACTTGCCCTTGGCTTGTCGTTACCCATTGGTAATTTCAAAGAAATCCCCCATGTGTGTCATCCATTCTCCTTTAATCTCGAATCTGACATGATATTTATTTATAAGGATGGAATTCCCTTTGCTTTGTTCCCTTGCTTTGTGTTTTTCACTCCTTCTCAATTCCTGGCAGCAATATTTATTGTATTAACTTTTCCTTGCAGTTGGAATTATAATACTTGCTTCAAAATCTGCAGATACATTTGTTTAAAAAAAATGCATTTGCCTATTTCCTTCAAACCAGCAGGGGTTATCTTGAAGACAAATAGATTATTTCAAACAGTAACACTGTGATATCGACCTCTCACTTGTTGGAGACAAATGGGGACAGCAAGATATTGAAAAGTAATGGTGTGATACACTGTGAGCTAGAGTAGAGGAACATCTGATAACAACTCATATTTGATCTATCTCTGCAAATCTCAGCTAGGGTACATTTTTTTCATTGTTATTGTTGTCAAGTATGTGAGGATCCTTCCATATAAACACTCAAACCTTTGTTTTTTTAAATTGAATTGGTATGCAATTTGTAAATCACCCTCTACTTTGTATGCAGTATTGTCATCAGTTTGTTCACATGCACTGTTTTGAGTATCAGAAAAGATCAGTCATACTCACTCAATTTAGAGTTAAGAGAAGAATGAGTCACCCTGCATTGTTCTGCAAAATCCTTTTAAACCCGATTTGCAAATCTCCTTATTTATTTCACGGGAAAGGATCAATGCCTGGCTGTTGGTAAACAACACAAGGCATATAGCGTTAAGTAGGGCAGGCTAAACAGAACTCATTAGAGGGACATGACATAAACGTTTTTACCTAGTTCTCTGCGGATTGTATTTGTCTCTTACTTTCCTCTGATCAGATTTAGACGTTGGTGTTTGGGAGCTTAAAGGAACAGATATAAGAGCTCGGACTGGGTTGTGGTCTGTGGAAAAGGTTTTGGAGAGTGGCGCACAATTGGAAGACGATACGGGATCGTTTTGTCAAGACAGGCATGGTAAAAGTAGTCACACAGAATGTTGGTTGGTCCTGAGGTTGGCATATAAGGGAACGACTGATTGCTAGCTGAAGTCTCACTCTATAATTTCTGACAGTGGGAAAGCATGTTTGGACGTTTGGTGGAGAGCGGAAGTTTTGACCTCAAGGTTGTCCCCTCTAATTCCAAAAACCACTTCAAAATCACTGCACGTAAAAATGCCTGCATGTATGCACATGCACACACACTCAGAAAACCACTGTACGCTCATAGTTTGTGCTCGCTTTGCATTTTCTTTTCTCATGAAATGGAATAAGTGGTGTGGGGGGTGTTGGGTGATTGTGTTTCACTGCCCTCAAACTGAATGGTCATTTTTATCTGAGTGGACATGAGCAGTGAAGTGAAAACTCTAACAAACAAGCTTAGCAACGCAGTTTCCCCCTCACAGAGACAAAGACACCGGTGTCCTTTCTAAGCATCACAACCGCGGGGGCTCTCTGTTTCCATAGGCATTCTGGGACACGGTAATGTAGGGATGCTCATTTTTAAAGAGTGACGTAACACAGAGCACATGGTTTCAATTAGGTTTTTCTTTTTGCCTGCATGGGAGCAAACTGGTTGTATTGTATCTACTCCAAGGATTTAAAAATAGACATTCTCTCTGTTACAGTTTGTAATGGGTGTGTGTCTGAGAGGAAATGTATGATTTGGTTAAAAGACTTCTAATGCACATGTTAGGTACTGTCCAATTTTGTGTAAAAGCCCATCATTTCATTTTCCTTTCTTCTTTTCGGTCTTGAAACATAAATGGTGTTGTTATGATCAATAATAATGGGTCTGCAGCAGCCCAAGTGGGCAGCCTCCATTTATGTGTTTCTTTTGAATGATACTTAGTTCTCCTCCATTATCTATGGATTTACCTTTTTAATTATCCTTTTTTGAAACATTTATTATATGGAAAATGGGAGAAAAACATCTGGGTATCTAGCAGTTTTTGTTGTTGTTATTTTTACTTGATTTAAACTCTAACTCTTTGTTGTTTAGGTTTATTTCTCTTTTTATTCGTTACTTGTTAATGTTGCAGTAATACGTGCTAAAGACTGGAACCTTTCACTGTGTTTGACAACTAGCAATGTGTTGTCAATGTTCACTTTTTCCAACCCTCCAATTACTAGAAAATAACATAAATACAAATCATGATGTCAATGTATAGATTGCATCTGGAAAATATAAATCCAACCATAATGACAGGAAATCCAAGTAAATTAGGAAGCAGTCTAATCTGATATTGTTTCACAGGAGTGAACTGATACTGAATCAGATGGGTGTCTTCGCTCTTGTTCAGACATGTCAAACCCACACTGAGAGGGCTTAACATGGGGCGTGCTGTTTAAAGACTACCCTGCTCCACACAATGCTTGCTGAAAGGCCCTTCTGTGAGGGATGAACTTTTCTCCTCACCCACAACAAGTGAGACACTTAGAGGAGCACAAGGCTCTTTGTGCATAGAGGTCAGAAATAAGCAAACATTTTAGCAGGGGGTGTTTTTACTTGAATTGTAGTGGGATAAGGAATTTGTGGCTCAGGTCTACCTAGCTATGAGCCATGCAGGCTTTTAGCATACATTTGAAGATACATTACAAACATGTTTTATTGTATGGTGACAGTGTAAGTGACCTTATGCTGTCATTCTTTACATATTAGCATCGCCTCAAGCTAGGGCTGCTCAATTAATCGTATTTGAATCGCAATTACGATTATGGCTTGCAACGATTACGAAAACAACGTAATCGAAACATTTTTTATTCTTTTTTTTATTATTATTACTTTTTTTTTTGTATTACTTTTTTTTGCTTTGGTTTTTCAGTTGAATTATACTTAAAGTTCAGTGTAATCAACTGTTAAAAACATACTGTTCAAATGTTTTTTCTCCAATAAATTGATGTTTTCAAAGTAAATGGATAATCGTTTTTAATAATCGCGATATCAATTATTGACCCAAATAATCGAGATTATGATTTTTGCCATAATCGAGCGGCCCTACCTCAAGCTCAAAAGCAAAGCATCATTGCTGCAACACACAGGCTTACTGTTACGATGACTGCCTGTTGACTGTGAGCACTTTAATTGTTATGTTTAGACATGGGGAGGGAGTATGGGGGGGTTCACCTGGTATTACACACCTTGTTGCCTGGAGACATAGAGTCTACTCTCTCATGTTGGAGATTATATCTTCCTCTTGGGGGGTTCAGATGGTGAGAAAACATGATCCAAAACAGGAAGGTGGTCTTTGTTCTCATAGTTGTTATGACACATAGTTGTGTACTCCATCCCTGTGGGAAACTGGCACTGCTTGTAGAGTTGTCATTTGTGTTTTTAGTTGTGAGGGTTTGTATTGTTCTTCATTGTGGTCTTTTTTTTTTAAGTGTGATTATCTAGACTAAGTCTTTAAATGTCAAACGAGTTGAATCAAGCCTGGTAATGACTGTCTGTTGAAATGGATTAACTCAGTCCTGTTCAGCGATTGTACTGTGTTGACACTTTATATTCAAATGGGCTGCGTATATTTTACTTACCATAGGTGTTTCACAATCACTTCTTGGAAGTTGTGTTTTTATACATTTTAAATATGTTATGTAAAAATATGGATATGAGCAAATAAGGGAGAAAAAGGGAATATTTTGAATGTGTTATATTCTGGATCTATTTGCTGTTTACTTTTATATTGATCATTGAGCTGATCGTTGAAATTGTCCCTAACACAAAATAGTTCTATTTACTATCAGTTGTAAATAAGAAAACTAGCCAATGCCTGTATTTCATGAGAAGAAACAGTTACCTTATTTTATTTTGTCCTTTTGCTCCCTCAAAATAACTTGACGGATCAGTTGTTGTTGTTGCAGTGTGTTATGTTGTTGATCTTTTTTCTGATAATATTGTCTGAATCCGCACTGGGATGGAAGTGCAATGGCAAATATAAAAAGAAAGATTGCTTCGCCTGGAGGATATGGTGTAAATAAAGGTTGAAAGTTTGCCAGTTTGGAAGGCTACATCTTTCTAACCATTTGACCCTTTTTACTTCAGTACGCTTGGTACTGCACGGCTCCCAAGTCCACAGTAAACTGCACAGAAGTTAGCTGTGACGTTTTACTGTGCAGCAGATAAAAGATGATTTTGAAAAAAGTAGATGAAATGACATTCTCATAAAAGTTCATCACAATCTTCTATCTGCCAGTACGTCAAAGTGCGACTGTGGCTGTGAGGGACTGTGGCTGTGAGGGAGTGTGGTCGTCTTTCAACCAGAAGGTTGTGGGTTCGATCCCAGCCCATGCAGTCAACATGTCGATGTATCCTTGGGCAAGATACTTAACCCTGAGTTGCTCCCGATGGCATGGCCAACGGTGTGTGAATGTGTGTGAATGTTAGGTCCTAGAGTAAGGTACACTGCTCTGTATGAATGGGTGTGAATGGGTGAATGACATGTAGTATGTAAAGCGCTTTGAGGGGTCTTAAAGACTGGATAAAGCGCTATATAAGTACAGCCATTTATTTTTTTAGTTACTGTGAGTATTAACAGTGCTGGAGTGTTGAGGGTATTAAAATAAATTGGTCAGTAAGGTTCAGAGATGTGCAATATATTTAATTTTAGTTTTAAAACACTTTTTTTTATAAATGATTACTGGGAATTGCCTTTTTCTCCTTGCACCGCCCCAAAATGTCTGTGCACGTCCCTGGTGTTGGGATTTGTTTCCCAAATCAGGTGTTTCATGCAGCTCTTTGGTTGTTTTGAAAATAACATGTACGATAACGAGATGGTGTGATGTATTTTTTTTAGCATTTAGCATTTTGTCCTCTGTTTTCTGCGAAATACATGCAATTGTGTCAGGGGTGTGCCGCTGGGTCTTAAAAAGCTAGCATAAAGTGATAATAAATTAGCGAATTAAGCTATTATAAGAAGTTTAACGCTTTCCAAGGTATTGAATGTTGTGGCTTGTTTTATATATTTGAAGTCGTCCAAAGAGGTTGTTTCTACAGTCTGTGTGGAGAGTTAATCATGCGTGTGTTTTTTGTAGTGTTCTGTGTAGTTGATTTGTGGGTGGTGGGATGTTGGATTCATGTCTGAAAGGATCACGCTCACTGACCTGATAGCCGCAGAAGGTCCGTTACTTTGGTGTTAACAACATTGTTATGTGTGTGGGGATGCAATCTGTGTCTGCCAATGGTTTGGAAGATAAGGGAAGGACATCCATACTATTAGTAATGTGAGGTAAAGGTTTTGTCGCCAATGTAACTGGGTTTAAATTTTGGAAGGTGGCGTATGATGTTTAAATGGTATGGAATGTAGTCTTATAGTCTTTACATTGATCAGGATCCGTGCATTTACTAGAGGCCTGGCGATGCACAACGTGTCTTGTACTTATGCTTTTGTTAGAGGTTGCACCATCTGGAACGCGATATATGCGTAGCATAAAGACTTTCTTAAGTTTATTCTAACTCTATGAGCTGTCCAATATTTCGCCAACTTGCAGTATGTCTCTTATCACTGTGCCTCCTGTCATTTAGAATTGGCTGGGCCACCAAGTTCATGAAAATAGAGCCGTCCGTGTGGCCGCCAAGTGAATAAGCCCTGCACGTCATGTGCAAAAGCACGAGAGTACCAGCAGCTTCACAAGTATAACCTCCTGTGGGGACAGCCGACCATTAACATATGGCCTCGAATTATGTCTTGAGTTGGCATCGAGGACAAACCTTGTTTTAAACTAAAATATGTTTGGAAAACTTCCGCAGAGTTCTAAAAGCTCATGAGTGACCATGGTCACCTCGGAGACCTCCTGCTTGTCTTTTATGCAGAAAATGTTGTTTACAACGCTCCAGAATAGGTCTCAGCCCGTGAGGCCATGGCTCCTCTTTTGGATGACTTGGACAAATCCACCCTGGCCGCTGCCAGCATCAAACAATATGAAAACGAGCACAACAAGCATGCAACCACTTCGATAGCCATTGTGAACTGTCCCTATATCTCATCAGCTAAAAGTACATTTTATCTTCTTAGAACATATTATGTTTTAAATGAATTTAGTAGACCGGTCTGTCTTAGTCTATGCCGTTTTGTCNAGGCAGGGCCCATAGTGATAGCCCTATAGTTTAAATCTACTACCCACAAATAAACATATGGACATGGGTTACTATTTAACAAAAATGGTAAATGTATTTAGGAACCTATCCATGTGATTTTAAGTAGGGGTGGACCTCAAATCCTCTAGAGGGGTCCGGGGGCATGCTCCCCCGGTAAGATTTTAGTTAAAATGAGTTAAATGCATCAATCTGGTGCAATTTCAGGGGAAAATAAAGAGACTAGATCTATGGAAACACCTATATGAAACAGAACTGTATACATTTCAATAATCATAAAGTGCATCTTACCTTTTTTCCCCTAGTTAACTTTTTTATTTTTTATTCATGCATATTTTACTAATTACTACCCCCTCAAATGGAAATATGTGTTTACATAAATGGTGACCAAACCGTTTGAGACCCACTGAGAACTTAGACTAAGTTAACTATCTAAACACTCAAGAGTCCTTTACCTCACCTGAGCTGAGGTTATCCCGAGCTTGAATGACACACAGAGACCATTCGAGGGCTTTGATTGACAGTATGACACTGTATGACAGTGGCCATGTCGGCAGGCCACATCATGTGGACAGCCAGTCACCCTGTGTGAGGCAGGCCACTTAACAGGCCAGGCCACTGGGTACAGGAGGCGTAGAGCGAGGGATCATTGTCCACAAGTTAATCGATCGCAGATGGCGTCGTGGTCGCGGACGGAAAAAAGAAAGAAAAACAATTATTATTATAAAAAAAAAAAAAATAGGTTGCAAAATATACTTGGGCGGCCGTTAATATACCTGGGCGGCCCGCCCAAGTATAGTTTATGTGTGGGAAACCCTGCGTCTAATACATGTATATTAAAGATAACTAAATGATTAGAATCAAGCTTCCTGATGCCAACATTGATAATTGCCTGGATTCATTCTTATAGATTTCTGTGTTTTTCACGACAAAGCATAACATTTCCAGTGAGTAAGGGCTGTGAAGATTACTCCTTACTAATTAGAAAAGGAAAACTAAACCCCATCATTTCTCAATGGCTGTAAATTCATCGTTTTACAACCATCAGGGACTGTTTGCATCCTGGATGTCCTGATGGAGAGCGTGCCAGTTTACCATGCTTGGAAAGGTTTATTTCCAGAAAGGGACCCCTCGCCATTTTAATTGACTCTTGAGATTTAAAAATCTGATTTTCTTAAATGTATCAGCAAAATCATAATGAGAATGCCCCCCCTTCTGGCCTGACATGTTACTCCTCCTCTCATCCAATCCAGAAGCATGTTAGCAAATCCAGAGTTAACTGATAATTTCTGAAGGGTTTGTAGTGTTTCTTTTTACTGTAATTATAGGGAGGATGAGACGTGAAGCGCATAATTAGTTTCTGGCATTATGCTGCACTGAGGGAGAAAGAATCCTCATAGCTTAATTAGTCCTTGAGAAATCAATGTTGGAAATGCTAAAAGAACAGAACAAGCATATTTCGCTGTAATCAAGGAAACATGTCAGCTCAGATATGTCCTTTGAATTTTTTTTTATTTAGCCTTTATTTATACAGGTGTAAAATCTCATTTAGACACAAGGTCTCATTTTCAAGAGAGACCTGTTCAGTGGTAACACTACCCCACAAAGTTAAAGACAGACAGGAGACTAAACACAGAGGCAAAACTAAAATACAACATCGTAAACATACTCTTTGTTTTGTATTCACGTTAATGGCTTCACTCCAGATTGAGTTTTTACATCGCAGAAGCGTTTCCCAGCAGAGGAAGGTTCAGTGATGGCTGTTTCTTTAGTCATTTTTTCCTGGGCTTTTGCTATGATATCTAAAAAAAAAAAAAAAAGACACTGGGGTGTGTTTCCATAGCAACACCGGATGGAGCTCCGTTGGATTGTGGCTCTGTGTCAAGGTCTAAGCCTCCGTGTAAGCAGAGTATGCTTACTGCGTGTTAACCGTGCCTACCAACTCGCCGTCTCTCTGTAGGCTGTCTGCAAGGTTGTTAGTCGCCTCTTTTCATGTAAGGCTGAGCAACACATTGAAATGATTCATAATTGCTTTTTTTCGTCGTGATGTAGAAAAGTGTTAAAAGAGGTATTGTAGCCTGCCTCACTCTTTTTATTATTCACAGCACAGGATCTTTGGATGCATTGTATTGGCTCAGCTCTATATAAAGAAAACTGCATCCTGGATGATTACACAACTGAAATGTTTACTTCAAATTCCACCCATGTTTTCACCGGAGCCGCATGCTTTCAGTACAGATACTGATTTCAGACAGACTTTCCATAATCTGTCGTGGCGTGTGAACGTGCTGCCAAGCTCCGTATTCTGATAAATCTTTGGTTTCTGTTTCATTCTGATCCAGTTTTTCTCACTGTGTAACGAGATCCTCCTCATCTTTTTTCCCTTTTTTAAACGGGATTCAGAGACATGCAGACACATCGTTTCTCAGTCCTTTGTCTGAATCCCCCAAAAAGCTCTGTAACTTGAATAAAAAAAAAAGAAAAGAAAAGCTGGCTGGTGGTACGTGAATCTCTCTGTTACACAACCAGCATGCAGCAGGACTTCAGAGGCTGGGAGAATCCCTTATTTGCCAAGCGGGCTAAAGTGGACTTAACCGGGTGGAAGTGTGGCTCAAGTGGATATGTATTGCCTGCTGAGACAGGAATACTGTCCGCCTATTAAAAATGACAGGGCTCGGCTACTGTATGACCCTTACAGCTCCTCTGTGATGTAAGAGCTGGAGTTCTTGAAATGCAGGTTTGCAGAGAGAATCAAGAATTACAGAGCTTGAAAGGCTGATCTCTGGGATCCCCGATCTCCGTCTATTATCTAACCACATGAATATCTTAGCCAACGTGTCTGCTTATGAAACTCCTCGAAAATCTGTAACAGGTGTACTTTTATTCTGCGGTCACATCCACTGCAGCATTTTGTTTGATAAATAAAAAAAAAAAATCCTTCCCAGACCTTGTCAAATTTGTGCATTATTCAGTTTTGTCAAATGGCTTTCAGCATATTTTCGTATTCATAAGGCACCATTTCACTCCTAGGGACATTTATATTCTCACAACTTTCTCATTTGAATGTTTTTAATCTCTGCAGGAATCTCAAACTATTCAAATGATATGCGAAATCTAATTTACTGCATAGTTCTCCCACTGATCTCTTCTTTATCTGCAGCCAGCTTTAGCTAGAGGCAAGGAATAGGCATTTCTATCAGAGAAGAAATTAAAAAGGGAGAAACTCAAGGCTGAGCAGTGTTCGCTCCCCACTTCTCTCTAGTGGACATGCTGTGACCCGAGGCGCGTCAGCAAAGACGTGTTTCGCCTCTGATTGTATCTCCCATCCCCTCTTCTCTCCTTTAGTCTCTTTTCTGAAATTACTCTCCTTGACTTATCATTTTATTGCAAGGTGTAATGAGTTATGCTAATGCTGTGAAAACCAATGTTCTAACCCTCTGAATATCACGCAGAGAAGTGATGCACTGAACCTGATAATGTTTTTGTAGAGAAAGTCTGGCCTCTCCAGGACTTGTGGCTGTGGCTCTGAACCTGTTCCCTCAGCAGCTGTGCATTAGACACGCTAAATGGCCATTTCTCGCCCACGTAATTGGCTCCAGAGAGACCTGGTTTCCTGTTGGCATACAATCCTAATGGCAAAACATTCAGGGGACTAAATGGAGGGTTGCACTTAGTCTCATACATGTCTCAAACTTTAAGAGCCATGTCAAACTGTGTTTTGAAATTAAGTGTGGTATCCAGGATGTCCTCATTGTTTTTATGATTAATGAGTGTGAAATGGCTCTGCAGTCTTTTTCTGCTTGGGAACCCCCTGGTGGGCAGCTATCTTAAAAAAATTAACAATATCATCCTGCAGCAGCTATGGCCAGACTTAACATGTTTATAAGAATGACCTTGAAACAAACCTTTTCAGTAAAAATAATTAACAAATGTCTCTTCCTCAGGTGGACGGTTCAAGAAGGAAATAGTGGTGGATGGACAGAGCTACCTACTTCTGATCAGAGATGAGGGAGGGCCTCCAGAATTGCAGGTAAGGGGTTTAACCACGATGCACAATTCAATATCTACAATACAATATAATCAAAGTGAAACAGGGTGTCCGCGGGGTCTTAAAAAGTATTAAAAGTTGATAGTGAAAATTAAGGCTATTAAAAAGTATTAAACGGCATTTTCCAAGGTATTACATTTTATAGCTTGTTTTCAATAAGTATATCAATTGTCCAAAGAGGTTGTATTCTACAGTCTGCCTGAATGTAATCATTGCGTAGGTGTGTAGTGTGATTCTGTGTAGTTTATTTATGGCATCCCGTTGGATTCGACGTCATCTGAACAGGACATCGCACGCTCACTGCTTGATAGCGCGCGAAGCTCCGTTTACGCCGGTTGTTAAACAACAGCGTTATGGGGAAATGCAAGTTAGCGTCCAAATGGTTGGAAGATAAGGAGGAAGGACAATCAATACTGTATATAGTAAATGTGAGGTAAAATGTGTCGCCAATGTAACCGGTTAAAACTCCAAGTGGCGATGAGGTCTTAAAATGTATGGAAAGGGTCTTACAAAAGTTCTTAAAAGGTATTACATTTGACTTCAGGGTTCCTGCATATACCCTGTGAAAACATCAACACCAATAATTCCCATTGCGCGTCTCACCATTTCAGTCCAAGCGCATGAAAGTGTGGCACTTAAAACATTTTTTAAAATTAAAAGTATGGAGTATTTTTAATTAAAATAAAGTGAGCCCAGTCTTAAAATAGTCACATCATATTTTACTTTTTGCGAGTCGATATAAAGGTAACTGAATTAGTGAAATGGGCGTATGATGTGGTTTTTATTGATCACAGCCCCCTGAATCGAATCAAAATCCTATCCTGGCAGATTTTGTGAGTTTTCTAAAGTTGCCCAAAGAATCAATATAATGTTGTGTTTTGAACACTAGTCAGAGTGTTAATCCTGAAAAAACGTCTCTTAAGGCCAAAGCTTCAAGACGTGTCAGACAGAAACTGTCATGCAGGCAGGAACTGTTAGAGACGGACCATTGGTTCTCTGCAGGACAGTTTGGAGCAGCGGGACAGCACTCTGCCTGTTCTTCCAAAAGCACTTAAGGGGCAGCAACAGATCAATGGGTAGGCCCAGCCAAAACATTTTTTTGTGGTCAAACTCTGCACCTGATCCCCCTGTGCGTATTTGAAATATTAAGATTAATGGAGCTACCTTTTAAAAAAAAAAAGTGGTCTTCACTAAATTCTGACACTGCACAATACCTTCTCAACAGCGTCACACTGCAGACAGATAATGGTGGCGTCTACCTGGGGAACACACTGAGTGTTTTATGAGCCAGATATTTCCTTCAGGAGTTAGTTCAGACCAAAATAGCTATAGAATAATAAAGAGTAAATAGCACTTTAGTTTGTCTGAAGGTCAAATTACAACTTTGAATGTTGTTTGTGTCTTCCCAATGGGTACAAAAGCAACAAAGTCACCATATCAATTCAAAAGGTTGGTGTGTTTATGTTTTAAGTGGCTTAAAAATAGTGAAACCATGTTTAAGTACAGTATTTAAATAAATGTATGAATCAGAAACAGGTTTATTACCAGGTAGGTTAACACATACGAGGAATTTGACTTGGTGTTGTGGTGCATACTTAAAAATAAAACAAAAATTAAAAGCACAGATAGAAAACTATAATAACATTCAAAGAATATAGCAGTATTTACATTGAATATGATTGAAATCGTAGAAATTGGAATAAGATATGTGCAGTAATGAAACACAGCATTATTGTAAACATTGTGTGCATTGTGTCTGCCCAATGTGTAAATGAGCAACTATCTGCCAACACATTCACCATATCAACTCAAAAGATTGGTGTGTTCTTGTTTTAAGTGTCTCAAAAACAGTGAATGCATGTTTTAAGTACAGTATTTAAGTAAATGTATGCTGTTACTTTCCACTACTAGCACTGTCACATGTAATCTCAGTGTGATTTGACCATGCATTTCCATTAGCAGCTACTGATACCAACCCTGGCAAATCTCCAAATGTCCACTTGCCTTATGCTCAGTGAGATTAGGGGAATAGAAATGTGTTTGGTTCAGTTTTAAGCTGCCTGTGTAATTATTGGCGTAATTAAAGGCCTCCATTATGTTCACTCTCACAGGAGGCTGAGCAGAGTTGTGGCTTGGAGGCTTGATTTGCCATTCATACGTTATGGGGGGGGGTCTGGGTGGGGTGAAAGCTCGATGGACACGAAGGCATTGTGGGGGAATAGTTATCCCTTGATTGTCACTGCAAGCACTACTCTGGGTTCTGTAGCGTCTTTCCCACAATGCATGCTGATTAGGATTGATTTCCTGCACTAAAGGGCGACATCTCTCCCCTGTTTGATCATAAACTATGGATTGTGAATATATGAGATGAGCAAATACAAACATTCCTAGATTATGGTAGCAGTGGGAATACAGAAAATAGATGAAATGCAGTGGTTGTGTTTAATCAGTCACTTTTATATCGCCTAAAAGCATTTATTTGCCTATGATCAAGAACTCACCATGGCTGTTGCTACACTGCCCCCTTCTGTCTGTATGTGGGAACTTCACTGGAGTGAATTCCGGTAACACATACTAGTTAAACTCTCTCCATCTAAGATACATAGCCTATTTCAGGGAGCCATTAAAGAACAAATTACATTAATTAAAAATGTGCTTTTAAGAAATCATTTTTATTAAATAATTTCTGTCTCAATCGTTTTGTCCACCAAAAAGTTAAATTGCATTATTAAAAACCATTACATTAACGTCTCTCCTTCTAGGATCTATGAATGTGCTAATATATGATACACTGTACAGAAAATGCACTTACTGGCAGAGAGAAAGTTAACTTTGAAAAGTCCCAGTTAATACTGCTGCTAAAGTTTCTGCATATTACATCATGATTGGCTTCCACACTAGTTTTGATGTGGGATGTTGTTGGTGCGCACACTTCTTAAACTCCTAATGAAAGTGAGCATAGACAAACATAACCTTTCCAGCAGATGGATGATGAAGATGCTCGTCATTCTGCACAGTGAACATCCAAATAAAGTAACAAAAAGCTATGTTTCCCAGACGATAAATATCTGTTGTGTGAATGCTCTTGTGCAATCATGAGGCAGCTTATATTTCACCTTCAACATCTCTCTGCTCCGTCCTCAGTTTGCTGCCTGGGTGGATGCGGTCGTGTTCGTCTTCAGCCTGGAGGATGAGATCAGCTTCCAGACAGTCTACAATTACTTCTTGCGCCTATCCAGCTACAGGAACACAGCTGAGGTCCCCATGGTGCTCGTTGGAACACAAGGTGATTGCCCTACATCTGATTTGTGTTTATTCAAGATATTGCTATCTCTATGATGCAGCTCTACATTCTCTAACATTGTCTTTAAGCAGACGATTTGACCACTGTCAACAAATCCCTCAACAAGACCAAAGCTGACACTGATTTGTCGTATTAACAAGTTTTATATACCGTAGCTTATTTCTGTGTGCTCCTTTGTTGTTTAAAAACTCTGAGAAGACATCAGTGAGCCCCGCTGTCGCAGTGGGTGACATGTTTTCTCGTTACAGTGAACATGGGCTCTGTAGTTTATTTTTAGTTAATCCTACATACTCCCTCCTGCTGCCGGAGTAACTCACTAGCACATCCAATGTGTATTAATCCGCAGCTGAAAATGTTCCCTCACAACTACTTCCTCTTCTTCTATTAATGTTACTTCTAAATGACAGCGCCCATATGCGAAAAGGAATTACTAATTTAAATTAAAGGTCCCCTATTATACTGTTTTTCATCAATATATTATAGGTCTCAGAAATATAAAAACATGTCTCTGAAGTGTTTGGCTCGAAATACCAAACAGATCGTGCATTGCAGTATCCCATAAACCCCTCTGTTTCAGCCCTGTTTCAAAAGAGCTGATTCTCTGTCTGTTACTTTAGATGAAAATAAGAAGCCCCTCCCCACGCCCCTCTGAGAGATATTTGGTTAAAAAGAACACAATGGTGCTCTAGGAGGAGATTCGGGTGATAAGCTGAGGGGGGGGGTTTACCTTGGTTGGTTATTGGCNTACCCGGGAAACAGGATGCAACGCCAATCAACGCGTCATCTGTGAAGCTCCGCCCACGTTGAGCTCCCGCCCACGTTGAGCTCATTGAAGCACTGCGCACTGCAGTGAGGGGCTTCTCGTCCGCGGCCGCAGCTAGACCCTTCTCAGCCAAAGGAATGTCGTGTCAGGTGGGCGTGTCGTGTAGTGTCGTGTAGTCAAGTTTACTGTACTGTCCGCGGCCGCAGCTAGACCCTTCTCGGTCGCCCGGTGGTCCCCCAGTGTTGTTGCGGGAGCTGCTGCACTAGCTAACGCTGCACCAGCTAACGCTACATTAGCAAAACAAACGCTAATTTCTTTTGCAAAAGGTGCGGCGGGCTTCAAACACGTTCCCCTCCACTGGTTTCAACCAAGCACTAAATTAGATGTTTTCCAACCAAATACGGTTGAAGTGACACTTCCCCATATTAATTTGTAAGTAGATTCGAAGACATGAGTTTCTGACTGCCGCAAGCTAAAGCTTGGTTGCTAGGTTACTAGCTGGGTGTTCTCCGATAAGGGGCCGGGGGAAACAAAGTTAGTGATTACTGGTTCCATGTTGATTTAATTCAATACAAATTGTTGGGGGGAACTGAAAGGCTCTTACCGTACTGGTTACTTTGCAGCCCGGACATTTCCCCCAAAACGCATTTAGACGCGATCGCAACACAGAATTACCTTTCAAATCGGATCATTTTTAAGACCTTCTAAATCATATTTAAGATCTTTCTTATTTTTTTGGTCATATATAAAGACCTTTTTAAGGCCTTAAATTCAGATTATCAAATTTAAGACTTTTTAAGCCCCCGCGGGAACCCTGTGAAAAGGACCTTGGCTTAAATCCAACCATTCGAGAGACAGTTTGAAACATTGCACCATTTTCCATGAGTGTGCATGCCCAAACGTGCATAAGATGCAGCTACAATACCTGAGTAACTGCTTGGCTCCTAGTCAAAGAATTCCTCACAGTCCTAAAGAGTTCATCTACAAATATGATTCATACAGTGTGTGTACACATAAAAGAGTGATTTTATAACTACACTGGACAAGTAGGATATGCTACCCTGTATTTTCTTTTATTTGTGAACTGCTGAGGTGCGAACATGTATAGCAAACAGCTAACTTGTGATCGTTTGGTCAGAGAAAGTCTTGTCGACAGGCCCAGCATGGCTGTTAAAACTGAGAATGCCAAAGTAGTGTACTCTCCCTCACTGTAAGATATGAAATGAGGTGCCAGACAGAGCAAGAGGAAAGACAGTTGGTCTCCTTGTGGATCTCACAAGTAACGTGAAGGAAGATGACTTGTTAAATGTCAATGGTAGTTATGACCGACTTCCTGCACTTTTGTCAGAGAATACACAGAGACTTTGGACTCAAAGCATTTCCGGAGCCTCCAAATAATTTGAGATAATGTGTCATGCTCTGTGGAACGAAGGTTGGCATGCTTGGAGAAAAAAAAATCCAACCGCCTAGCCAGCTGCCTGTGCTCCTGTTACTAGAGCGGGGTTGTTAATGTGAAAGAATGAAATGCACACTGTTTTTTGGGAGTGTGATTGCTTAGCAGTTAAACAGATAACATCATGGAAGCAAAGTGACTCAGGAAGGTGATGACAAGATTTGACACAGGAAAACCCTGTATGCAAGTGGCAAGGCACAGGGGTTTCCGAAACCAGGATTGATAAGATCAGGGAGATGAGATATTCATTATTCAGGCACTACATTCTTGTTAGATGTGGTTTGGTATACTGGACTCAATTAGGGTAGAAAAGGAGATGTTATTTTCTCTGTAAAGTCTTCCTTGTTTTTCTTAGCCTTCAATACAACCTATATATGGCCACCTACTCCCTATTTCATGTAAAAACAAGGAAGACTTTACAGAGAAAATAACATCTCCTTTTCTACCCTANGTTACAAAAAATAGTGTTGTGAATGGAAACAAGCCTACAGGTTAGATATAAGAACCAGATTTGGATTTGGGTTGAATAAATAATAACAGAGAGAAGTTAATTGGAAAAAAGAGTACCTAACTAAAGCAATTGGGTACAGCTAGCTAGCGCGGCACCATGTCCCATTGATGCCCTAAGAATATATTTAGTATGATGTGGAAAAATGCCACAACATGTCTTGTTGGGTGGTCCAAAGCCTTGAAATCTGGTTTTGTGTTTATTAAATGTCTTGCATATGATGAAAAAAAAAAGGGTAACCCTATCTTTGATATTCAACTTGTTATAAGACCAACTACTCTATACCATTTTCATATGAAATGTAATCTTAGGGCACGTGATTTACAGTAGCCCCATGTGCAGAATGCCTAAACAACTGTGTTAGCTGTTTCACCATCACCTGTGTCTGCTCAACACTTCTACAGATACCTGGTGAAGAGCTACCGGCAGGCTAAGGAAGGACAGCAGCTGAGCGGCACCGTGTCATATCTGAATGACGCAAACCTTCAGAGGGTCCAGCCTCAGACCGTCGCTGCCAGGCCAACCGTGGTGGACGTGAACGACCTGGCCAGCCTGGTGGAGGTCTACAAACAGAGAGCTGCCATGTAAGACACGGGAACAGCTGGAATATGATCTAGTTTCTCAAGCTTTGGGCTGTATTTTTAGTTTGAAATGCCTTTTACCATTTCACATTATTTCCCTCTTATTCATTAGACAATTGATTGTGGGAAAACTTCCTCAAGCTTTATTTATTTTCAAGTACCGGTAGTTATCTTTAACCTGCTTTGACCCCTCCACCCTGGCTCATGGTTGCATGTAATATGTATGAAGTAAAGATCATAGAATGTGCCTTTCAGTGTTTGAATATTGCATGAGCATCTGCTAAATGTAAATGATTTACACAAGTACTGTAGGGATAGATGTTGAATTAAAGACTGCTGTTAGTTACACTTTTATCTGAGGTGTTGGTTTTGGCCAAAGCTTCAGTTATGGTATTCACCTATGATTTTCCCAAATCTGCTGCTCTCAGCTGTCAACCATATTTCTGTCTTAGTCCTTTTTTTTAACATCACGGACATGATACGCTGTCCTGATCACATCCCTGCATACTGTCAGCCTTAGTCACAACTAAATCCATTTGGCAGTCAGTGTGAGCTGTGCGGTGAGGACAAACAGCGGCTAAGCCTGACTGGTGGAGGGCGACAACATGTGGTCTGCCTGTTCACAAGTTAGCAGGACAGAGGTCGGACGTGTGCGTATTAGGAGTTTCTTCTATGTTTGTCATGAGATTTGATTTACGATAGTCAAGTTTTAAATCTTACTCAATAAGAGCAGTCATAACAAATTCAGATTATGTGTGTGTTTGTAGTCTAGTTGAGCTGGCAGCTAAGAGCATCCAGCAGGAGGTGCAGCGCAGGAAGTGCCAGGAGGACGCCTGGAACAACAGCTCCATTGACCTGGTCAGAGCCTCAGATGTAAGTTCATTTATACACTGTTCACTCAAGATATGGCCTGAACTTCAGCACATATGTGCTCAAGATTGTCGCAGAGCTCCCAAATCAAAAATGTTGTTTTGATTCAGCTTAAAGCTAACTCAAATCCTCCCCATGTTCATATTATTTCTACAATTATTTCTTATTTGTTGCAATGAGTATCTTTTTTCTCATCCATCAGTTTATTTGTTTCCTTCTCCAGGCCCACTGTCACTATGTCGTAGTGAAGCTCTTTACTGACAAGCTGGGGGAGATCGGTGACACAGCGATACACTCGGTGCTGTCCACCCTGGCTCTGCTGTACGCCCTGCATGGCATCAAAAACAACTCTGGAGACTTCCTACAGGTCAGAAAATCATCACGTGGAGAAACAATATGGTCCCGATCAGTGGTGATATGGATCGTTATTAGCGCAGCTGCAAAAATGTAACCTGATCTTTAGCATCCTCTGTTCCAGTCTTACACAGATTGCAGGGCTCACACACAACACACGCAGACAAGAGATTGCTGAAGTGAAAATAACAAGCAATTGTTGCCAAGGTTTTATGTGGAGCAACATTTGGTTATAAAGAAGTCTCCTGATGTTCACAACTGTTTTGGATAGAGCAAAGGCAACACTTAAAAAAACAACATTTTTTTAAATAAACAAGTGCCGTGTGGCAGATCTAATTAATGCGGATGTTAAGAGTGGCTCATTGTTTTGGAAACGTAACAAATACATATTTATAGAAATCGGCTGCCCTACAGCTGTCATTCAGAAGTTCCCGACCTCAGTTCCCTCTTTGTCTCTGAGCAAAGAAAATGGGTTCTTTGTTTGTGGGATTTGTATTCCTGCATGGCTGGTGGCCTTGTTGCAGATTTAAGAAAGGACAATTGAGCTTGTTTTATTAGTTTAGCTTCATATCTTTAGTAAAGTATAAAATGTCATGCCTCGCTGTCTCTCCTGTCTGTTCCCTCTCAGTTAGGGTAGAAGAGAGACATCCTGCAAAACGTTTTCATCCTCATCTCCATCTGTTTTGTTCCAGGCTGGTCTGCTGAGTGTTCCCCAGGTGCTGCAGGTTTCTGTTCGTGTCAAGGAGCTGCTGTCTCAGCTGAGGCCCAACGCTGTGGCACTGGTGGACTCCTTTGACATCAACGACAAGAGGCTGAATTCAATCCTGGGAAGATATGATGGGAACGTCTATGAGCACTTGTTCGAGTGGGCTCGTCGCTCACCACTGAACGCCACAGAGGTCAGTCAGGGTCACAGGGGTGGAATGAGAGTAATGTCACGGCACAGGTGATACTCATAACATTGCTTGTTAGATCTAATGGATTGAATTACCGCTACCTAGCAGAACTATTGGTTTCAGTTCATTGTGGTTAGCAGATTGACACAGACAGAAAGTGAACAAATGTACTTCAGGGATGAGGGTTATCGATTTGTTTGTAATCATTCTAAATTAAATGTTGCTCTTTCCATTCATCCATAACGGCTTCCTTTGTGCAGGACTTAACAAACGCTTCATTCCTTCTTCCTTTCCCAGGTCCATGAATCGTTCCACAAATACCTGAAGCCCCTGCGGTCCCAACTGTGAGCTGACCCCCCTTGCACTGTGATTCCTGGCTGCGACCTTTCAACTCTACGGATAGAGGCCCATCCTGAACCACAAAATCCCCATCATATCAAATGTACCAATCTGAAGGAATGTAGCATTCCCTTCTCCAATCTGTCTATATGTGGTCGGGTTTGGAGCGGTCTACATTGGTCTCTTTATTAATGGGGGAAATTACAGGGGGCTGTTTTATAGTTACAGTAGAGAATGGTAGGAAAACTGTAGATTTCTATCTAAAAAATCTAATCAAGATCCAAAACAATAGCTTTAATAATACTGAAACAATCAAGTATTTGTAGTTTTAGATGTTTTCTGCAGAGACATTCCACTATGAAGTTTCTTTCTTATTAATTCATTTTGCCTCATCTTTCTTCGCTTTCTGTCGTGTGCCTGATGGCTTCTCTATGATAGCCTGCCAAGATGGAAAGACCATCGTTCTCTTTCTTTCTAACAAGAACAGAATGTTATGAATGTTACGTAATGTTAGGGCGTTTCAGGCTGGAAACAGACCAACTGCAAAATCAGTTTTAGTTGTTTCCCCTGACAACAAGGACCATATTTGAAATGACATGCAATTCATTCTTTCATTGTTACGACACATTCATTTATCCATCAAATGTATCCTTTGCTGTAATCTTTTCTTCTTCACAAATCTGTGGCGACAAAACGTAATGGTGTAATGTGACTGACCTCAACGACAGTCATAATTGAGTTTTCTCTGTATAAAAACCCCAGAAAATTGCAGCAGAGGTGCAACAGTAACATCTAGTGAAGATATACAAATAGTCCCCGATAAAATACTGTAATGATACCATTTCAATCAAATTCAACTGTGCTTTAAAGGAGCAAGAATTTGAATTACTTTTCCTTAACAGTCACTGTTTTACGCTATTAAACAGATCCTGAGCCTTAATTAGATACCTTACCCAATGTGTATGCTTTACACATCAATTGGCCTGTAGTTCCTTTTGTAGAGATAATTGACGTCGATCAGATTTCATGTCTGTCACTATTGTCTTCATTGCCTTTACCCCAACACTTGTCACATCTCTTGCTGCTGCTAGGTACCTTTACTCTGTGAATAGAAGCTGAGCTCAATAGAGTGCTGCAGGAATGAGTCATAAAACCTGTAAATTAGTTAGCGTTGTTCAACTTTTGGTTCCATTTTTTGTGGAATTCAGTGGGTTTTGAATGTCTGGAAAAAAGAAGTCTGTGGTTAACACAAGCTTAAGAGTTTTGAACAGCTTGCCTTACGACGTCAGTGTCCGGGAAACCAGGGCGATACTAACTTCCGTGGTTGGACTACAAACATATATCATCCCTGCTGCACTTTATATAGAGCGAAGACAGCGGAGAGGTTTACAAAGACTTTCTGGAAATGAACCACTAAGGGGCGATTTGTTCTAATTTCCTCCATTTCTGATCTTTGTTGAGCTGTGTGTTTGATCATTAGAATGAATGAATCTACATGCTTTGGATTTCTTTGTGGGACAGAAAGCAGCTAATGCGAGGTGTCAAAGCACCTGTGAGGGCAGGTACTTTAATTGTATTGAATGTCTGAAGAAGCAACATATGCACTCGGTGTGAATTAAAAGTGTCCCTCCCTGCTGTGTGGGGTTGATCATATTATTAAGAAGGTGAAAAGCCCCAGCCAACATCTACAATGCCTATTTTTCTAGTTTTTAATCAAGCATGTTTCAAACTTTAAATAAATCTATTGTTTATGTTCCAATGTTCAACTTCTGCGGACTCCATTTTTCTGGTTGATGTATGATGAAATATTTGATAACTGGATCAACTTTTTAAAACTTATTTAGAAAAATGCTTTCCTATCTGTCATTATGGTTTCTGACACAAAAACAATTTTAGTATAAACTTTGATTAACTGACTTGACCAGAAGAAATGTTTAATATTTCTTAGAATTGGGGAATTTATTTCAACCTGCAGTAGATTATATATAACTATTTATACAAATACAACAGTATAAATAGTGGATACTGAGGCTGTGGAAGAATTGATAGTGACTGTATTGAGGCGATGATGAAAAGGATCGTTTTAATCAAAAGCCTGATATTCTGTAAAGATGATTTGTGAGTTAATTATGTGCCTGAGGAAGTTATATTTTCCTAATGTAATAAATTGATCGTGTTCTCACAAGTCATAGTATTTCCAATCTGTATTTATTTGACTTAATCCATTAACTACTGCTTTAAGGAAAAGACTATCAATTTATAATATAGCTCTTAAGCATATTCTTGTGATGTTTTATTGCATAATAATGATTTTAAACAATATGATTTTAATGGTTGGTTGGCTACATCATTTTACTTGTAAGTTATATTAATAAAACACTAAATAATCGATGTGTTTTGTTTTTTTGTCTTTCTCCTGTGTTTAACCAGCTTGAACTGTATTTAATTCAAATCTAGTCAACAAAATCAGTTGCTGAAATTGAGACACCACATTTCAAAATAACCATTTCTTAACATGGTTTTACTCTGTAGCTTTCATCATTTATCGTCATTGTTTGTTGGTACTTAGGTCTATGACATTAGGAGGCAAGTGCAAAGTGAGTAACCCTGCTGTCCATCGAAGCCAGGCAGCCACATGCATTACAGATACACTCGTAAAAAAAACTCTTTGCAAGAGTTAATCACTAACTATGACGACCGTTAGCAGGCTCCTGGAGTTTCCACACTGCCAACTGCTGGAGGGTTGGTCCTGCATTCAAATAAGTGTTGATTATATCTAACATCATTATTCCACAGCTGCACAGTAACTACAAGTATGACGTAAAAGTACACGGTTTACCTCTGAATTGTAGTGGGATAGAAGTGCAAAGTAAAATGGAAATACTCAAGTAAAGTACAAGTATCTCATTGAGACAAGTAAATGTTTAGTAACTTCCCACCTACTGTAGTTTCCACACGCGGCTCACTACACCCGGCCCAGCTCGAGCTCTCTGGATCGGTCGTAGCTCCGCCCCCCTGCTGCTCCACGGAGCTGCAGTCAGGATGTTAGGAGAGTAAAGAGGGAAGTAGTCTTCAGACGCTGGTGGACAGCAGTTTACAGTAACGTTGCATTTCGGATATTAACCTTTCTGCTGAATGAATTACAACCCGGTTACTTCTTCTTGGAGGTGAGTGAATGATTCTTAAAGGTGGTCTTGGGACGTTAAAAGTTACATAAAGTGTTTGAGTCAACGGCCATTATCGAGTTTTTACAATGAAAACATATTCAATATCTCAAAATGACCGTTCATACGTAGCCGAAGAGATGAATTTTAAGTATAGTATTTGAATCAAAGCTGTTTTAAAGGGCAGAAAAGACACTAAATAACATTTAACACTGTCGATTTACATCGGTAGTTTTAATCCAACGAGCCGCTGAAAGCATGCCTCGACAAGCCCTTTGTTGCTCAGCCCGCTGGGACAAATGTACACGAATACCACTGTTCATCTCACATTTCCCTCAGTAATCCCAGTGAAGTTATATGGTGCCGAAAAATATATGTGTTGCTACACCCCCTCCCATTTGTTTATCAGACACCGTAGGAGGGAGTGTTCTCACACTGTGTTTAACGGGGAATGACTGACACTGACACTTTCTGACCTATGCCTGAAACATTTTTTGTACTGGCTACTTGGCTAATAAAAAAAAAAGTTTTCAATTCAGGTAAATACAAAAAGAAAAAGCAGATTTTGTTTAATGATGTGTAATATTAAAACACGCTTAAATAAGACTTTGGTTACACTAACCAAAAACCAAATCCACAAGCTACCCTGCAAAATAAAAGGTAAATAAAACTAGCCGCACCTTTTATAATCATTGATAACATTTTAATGCTGAACATATTAAATATATATTATTCTGAAATGGGGCAATCTGCAGAATGAGTACTTTTACTTTTGGTACTTTAAGTATATTTTGATGCTACTACTTTTGTACTTTTTTGCTTGACCAACATTTTGATTGCAGGACTTCTCTTGTAACAGAGTATTTCTACAGCCTAGATCTGAGAACGTTGTCCACCACTGCAGTCTAGTCATTTAATTGCTGCTTAAATTTTTTACTGCAGGTACACAATGTAGAAATAACTGTTCATTTGTTTGTTAGTCCCCCCAATGCCTCTCCACCTTGTGCAGAGAGTTACATAATTCTGTATGTGTTTTTATCGCCTATAAGTTCTCAGAAGGGTCTCATTAGAGCGAACCGTATCATATGTTTGTCTGACTCCAAAAATGTGTGTCAGTCATACAGTCTAGACTCTATGGTATCTGTCCTTAATTTGGAAAGGGAAACACCTGCTTTAGCTTAGTTAGTAGATGATGAATTATCAGTTCATTTTAAAACTGTGCCAACTGGGTGAAAAAGTAGTGTTGCTCAGTTTGTACTTTTGAGTTCACACAGATGTTGATGTTGTAGTTGATGTACTCTAGGTTTATGTGCAATTTTTTAAACGAGTGATGTTCAGATACTTGCCCCATAATAAATACCGAAGTGGGCAGTGTGGAGGACATTACCAATAAAAATGCAGTGTTTTCTTCATCATATTTACTTTTTTCATTAGTTTGTTTAACAGTGATAGTAGTCTTTTATTCTAGTAACTCTCCATACACGGAGGAGCAGAAGCACTGGTGAAGAAGGTGCTAGTCACACATTGCAAATGAATAAAGCCATATCTTGTTAGATAACAGTTTGGTGGGAAACATTACAACTGTGAACAAAGGCAGTGTTACTGTTACAGATCAGTTTCATTATTACAATTCCTTTTTACGGACCACTTTTAGTTTAGAAAACAGTTGTAACATAACAATTGTGTTGTGTATTTAATAACACTTTCATATTTATACATACTAGTCTATTAACTAAATTGTTTATAATGACAATTTTATTATTTTTAAAGTATTTCATAAGTCCTCCTTTTTGCAATCTCAATTGTAATCATATACTTTCACTATATGGTAGTATACATGAAAACTGCCAATCAAACCAACAATTAAATATGCAGACTAAATATTTAGCTTATGTTGCGCTAGTTTTAAAATGACCTTTTATTTGTAGGGCATAAACCTAGTTTAGTGTCATAGATTAATTCCCAACATTATTATATCATTATAAAGTGCCCATCTAAAAACCATGAATTACATTTACTGTATGTTCAAACGCATCTGTTAAAGAGGAAGCAATGAAAAGTGGAAGCACTATTGCATAATGTTTTTTTAATGCACTCTTTTTTTAACACACCATACGTCCTGCAGCTGTGAAGTCAATGCAGGAAAAGACGACATACCATAAGCATAAGGCTGTTTGTACATTGCATAACAAGCAACTAAGCAACAGCTGCATCTGCTTGTTGAACTGGCACAACATTAGTGTAGCCTGCACACCTGTCACTGAGCTAACGGCTGCCGCAAGGAAAACTGTGACCCCGTGCAAACTAGGAAGTTCATGGTATACGCTTCATCACTCATCAGTAAGTAAGCAAAATGCATGTTGATTTTAAAGGTCACCTATTATGCAAAATCCACTTTTTCATGTATTTTATACATAAACATGTGTCATAAACATTCTGAAAGTTTCAGGAAAAATAATCGCTCACTTTTTGTCCTAATCCATTTATATAAAAATCTGTCTGGAAATGAGCTGATCAGATTTTGGCCACTTGATGTCATAACGATTTTTTGGCTTGTGTAACCATTAGCCAATCACCAACCAAGGTAACCCCCCCCCACACACACACACACACACACACACACACACACACCTTATCAACTGAATCTCCTCTGTTATTGTTGTTAAACCTGGTTTTAAACAGTTGTGGTAAATGTCACCAGTTACTAACAATGGGGAATGTTGATCTTCAGGGTCCTTTTATTTAAGTGGTTTACAGGACTTATTGCCTCTTTTGATATAAATGAGAGTGCAGTGACAGAATGCATGTGTCTTTGTTGTTACCTCCCCATCAACACTGTACTACAATCCAAGGAAAAAAAGAGATGACTGGTTGCTCTCTAGACTCAAACGTATGTCAACGGTGTGTCAGTTACCCCTTGAAAACGGGGAATACTAATGCAAACTATAAGAACAAGTGAAAGAAGGACATATTTTAAAAGCCTATATTGTATTGGCTAAATCGTTAAGAAAGCCGCCA